>NC_037680.1:61095740-61290948 GCF_003255815.1 Theropithecus gelada | reverse complement strand
AAAAAGGATGAGTTTGTGTCCTTTGTAGGGACATGGATGCAGCTGGAATCCATCATTCTTAGCAAACTATCACAAGAACAGAAAACCAAACACCGCATGTTCTCACTCATAGGTGGGAACTGAACAATGAGATCACTTGGACTCGGGAAGGGGAACATCACACACCGGGGCCTATCATGGGGAGGGGGGCGGGGGGAGGGATTGCATTGGGAGTTATACCTGATGTAAATGACGAGTTGATGGGTGCAGCACACCAACAAGGCACAAGTATACATATGTAACAAACCTGCACGTTATAAACATGTACCCTACAACACCCCATAAAATAAAAATAAAAAAAAAAAAAAAAAATTAAAAAAAAAAAAAAAAAAAAGAAACTCTTGGCAACATTAATGGAAAATTTAAATGCAGCAATCTGGGAAGGCCAACCAACAAAGTCTGTTGCATAACACATTCTGCTGCCAAATTGAGATTGATATTGGCTGAGGTACAAATTGGTGTGGAACAAGTTGCCCAAAAGACACTTTCTGTCCAGAGTCCCTACTTTCTTTGTGTGTTTGTAATGCATCTCCGCCTCTATGGGTCAATGCCTGAGAGAGGAGAACACAATACACTTGCTTAACTGCTTCTCTCCATTCTCTTTGTTTCTCTCTTTATTTTCTTCAAATTATTTTTTCAACAAGTATTCTGGAACAAGAAGAGAGGTACTTCACTATTCTTCTACATCATAGAAGGATGAAACATCATCAAAGGGCAAGTAACAGTAACCTTATGATCCTCGGCGTTTTGACTTTCTTTTCTAACTTTGGCCTCGAACTATAATTTTCTGGAAAGTTTCAAAGAAAGAAGGTAGCATGGACCTATACCAGACTCTGGGAATGCTATTTTTAAAAACTTCTCTGGTTATTCTCATATTCAACTAGAATTTAAGTTTTCTTGCTATTTACCATATCTATCTCCTACCATAGAGAGCAAAAATCATAACATCTTAGTTTCTATAGGTGCCAGGATAATTTTAAATATATTATGAGATAATCCTTTCAGCAGATAATTTATGGTTTGGTTCTTGATAGGATTAGTAGGAAATAAAAATTTTGATTCTTGGGATGTACTGTTCTCAAATCTCCACATGATGGTAATATTAGATTTTGCATATTTTTTCCTGGATGAATTTTCTTCTTAAAATTTTGAACTTACTAAGAATAATTCCAGAAGGTATCTCAATTTCTTTAAAATAAAATAAAGTATAAGTAAATCTATACAGGATAAAGGGTACGATAAATTCACAAACTATTTCACCAGATTTATTCTGAGAAAATGTGTTTGTTAAAGGATGGTCATTAATAAAGTGCATTAAAAATAAAATAGTAAAATAAAGCTGTACAGTTTCACTGATACCACCAACCAAGTCATCATGTAAACTATAAGAAGAATATACTCCCAAGGGTTAATAAATGATTATTAAAATAATAATAAATATGCATCACTTTGACTCTAATTGGCTTTCTTATATTTTTTAAAAAATACATATAAAAGTTTCAGTGGTAAAAACTAAACGTGGCAGGACTTTTATTGGATTACAGTTCTTAGTTGAATTTATAAAATCAAATATGTAAAATTAGATGCATTTATCTCTTGTATTCTTTTTTTGGGGGAGGTGAGGAATAATTATATTTAGGTAACAGCACAGAAATCTTTGCTTACAGTTTTAGTTTTTGCTCCCTACCCTCAACAAGGGCTGAGTCAATAGACAGCCATCCACCTGAAAGGAGATGGCAGAAGGAAGGGAAGGAAGAACTATAAAGTTGACATGGGGAAGGTGCACGAAAATGGCATTATTTCAGATGCTAGAACTGATTATCCAGAGTCTGGTGCATACTCAAGACAAAATATACAATTTATTTCAATCCCAATTATGGCTTTAAATGAAAAATGTCAAAACAGGACACTTTTATAATTAGCTACATATATGTAAATGGGTGTGCCTGTGTACATTTCTTGGGGCAAAAATATTTTTGGGTTTGAGGGCTCTTTAGGTGCAAACTATATGTCTTTAATTTATCCTAAGAGAACAATGCTCTAAATGGTAAAGTAAAAACCATCAGACATTCAATTAGATTGAAGTACACATCACACGCACACCAAAAAATCCCAGGGAAGATATTTGAAGTGATTGTATTGTGCATTACCTTACTGGTATCTCCTACTTTTAAATTAAGTTTTAGTACATTTTTCCCCACAAATGAATATTTCTATTACCAAATATCAAGAAGTAACTCCTTCAAGTATCGGATCACTAAACAGCAGTTTAAATTATTATGAAATGCTCAAATGTGGGACTAAATCTGTTTCATTTCTATAGCAATAGAAGTCCTTGCAGAAACAAAACATTCCAACAACCTGGCCTGACCTTGACTTCCTCTGGGACAGAACAAAACAGCATGCTGCAAAGCACTGAATCTTGACTTTGCTGAAGTGAAGGTCACTTCAGTGCCTGTTGGGAGGTATTTCAGTTACATTGAAACCACTAAAGCAAAAATCAAGATGTTTGAGGGGCAGCAGCAATAAGGCAATCATTCCCTTTTCTATCTCTTCATAGCATCAGTGTGACAAATCTCTTACAGGGAAAATAACTCTGAATTGCCCATAGGCTGCCAGGTCAGAGGACAGACACAACTACGACTTTACTTTAAGGGCAGATGAAGAAGTCTAGAGGAATTTCTTTTTTCCCTTTTCCTGATTCTCAACTTTCCTTTTTTTTCTTTTCTTTTTTTTTAATCTCAATGATTAACAGTATGTCACTCAATTCAGAGTGTCATACTTGTACTGAGAACTATTTTAATTATCTTGTTATATGAAAGAATCACTTAGAAAGTTTGAAATTGAGAATTAAGTACCTATTGCTGATTTATGATGGACACTGTCTCTGTACATTTGTGTTGCTATAAAGAAATATCCGAAGCTCAGTGATTTATAAAGAAAAGAGGCTGATTTGGCTCACAGTTCCGCAGGCTACACAAGAAACGTGAGGGTAGCATCTGCTTCTGGGGAGGACTTCAGCCTGCTTCCACTTATGGTAGAAAGGGAAGGGGAGCCAGCATGGGAAGATCATGGCCAGAGAGGGCACAAGAAAGAGAAGGAGCAGGTACCAGGCTCTTTTTAACAAACAGTTCTCCTGGGAAGTAAAAGTGACAACTCACTCATTGCCATGAGAATGGCACTAAGCCATTCATAAAGGATCAGCCCAGAGATCCAAGCGCCTCCCTTTAGGTCTTACCTCCAGTATCAGGGATCAAATTTCCACATGAGATTCCAAGGGCAAAAATATCCAAACTCTGTGTGACACATAGCTCTTAAATTTACATTATACTAGCATGAAGAATTACATTAACTAGGCCCTTGCCTTTAGATGTCCATCTTTTAAAAAGTATCTAAAAACATTGCTGCTTTTCCACAAACATACATATTATGACCATATTATTTATTATCCAAATAAGGACTTTTCATAATTAAAACAGGACAGTGGTAGAAAGTGAGACCATCCCAGAATATCGAGATGTATAGTTATCCTTAAAATACTGTATTTCCTGTTACATAAAGCTATTTCCTACGTTTTTATAATAATAATGTAACTGTTAGTGCATATGTAGCTTAAGATAATGATTTGCATTTAACATTTATCTGCATAAAATAGATCTACTACCAGGGGAAAGAAAGGCAGGGACAGATCACTAAGCTAAGTATGCATTAATTGGTGAGGTATGTAATTGAAGGGTAAATTCTTCCCTACACCATCCTCTCCAAGCACAGTGTAGTTGATATGAACGATTGCAGGATTGACAGCAAAAGAAAGTACACACAATTGGTCCATTATCATTTAACATGATTACTTTCCCTACTTTTTCTTTCTTATAATAAATAACTCTGATATAACAGAAAGTTAGGGCAGGTTCAACTGCTTAAAAATGTATCTTTAAATTCATACCAAAATGAATACTCGGCATGGTATTTAAAGGTGATAGCTAAAATAGAAAATGTTTATAAATTAATGCTAATACTTTGTATTGCATCAAGTTAGCTAAACAATGAATGAAGTTTTATTGGTAAATGTAAGGCATATTAGAAAGTAGAATTTGTATTAATTACATTTATAACATTACCACTATTTTAAACTCATTTACATAGAGTGTTGCAAAATCTTGGATTTATAATTGATAGTAATAATTAATCTGGGATTTACAATTGACAATAAAATGAAAACATTAAAATGAACAAAACCATAGATATATTAAGTGCTCAATCAATAACCTAGGACCATTTGTAGCACACTGACTCTTTTTTTCACACGTTTTCATGGTAGTTTAAATCCAAAACGCTTTCTATGATAAACTATGTCAAATTTTATTTAACTTTGATAAACATATTTATATATTATATTTATAAATAACATGCAATAATATATAAAATAATACATAAATTATTGATTTAAATGTTTAAAACAATACATTTGAGGACAATAAGATGATCATCACTTGTAGAATATTGTTTTCAAAACATTTTTACTCATAAAAAGGCAATTGAATAGTATTTCTTTATGCTATTTATTTCATACTTTGCTGCTGGTGCCTTTTTTCTTAAAGAAAAAAAAAGAAGGACTTTGCTGTAAGTCATCAAATTATCATCCCAGAATGATATATTTCAAAACTGTACAGTGAATTAAATTAAATGGGAATATCATATCATATTCATAGAGTTTACACAATTAAAAATATTACACAAGTCCAGAAATGGCAGAATTTTTGCCCATCTCTTTCTTACCTGCTTGTGAGCATGGTCATATGAGTTAATGTGATTGTCAAACTCCTGGTGCTTATAGTACTGCTTGTCACAGAGTTCACAGTAAAAATTTGCCTTCAGATCTTCCAGAGCTTTTGCTATGGTATTTTCCTTCTCAGCATAGTCCTGAAAAATAAAATTTCAAGGAAGGATACAATTAGCTCTCCCCTGTGTTTACTTTGTTCTAACAGTTGTCAACTATAGTATAATAATGAGAGTTAGAAACAGAATACAGCAAAGAGGAAAATAAAGCAAATACTAGAAAACCAAGTTAGAATAAATTATGACTTAAAAATTAAAAGGCTAACAGAAGAAGCCAAGATAAGTAACAGAAAAATAGCACAAATGTGGAGGAGAAATGCAAATGATAGAAATAAATAGAAGTCCTTGATTGAACAAGTTCCTATGCTAGGTTAGCATAAAAACTGAAAAAGAGAATGGCATAAATCCGGGAGGTGGAGCTTGCAGTGAGCTGAGATCTGGCCACTGCACTCCAGCCTGGGCGACAGAGCGAGACTCCGTCTCAAAAAAAAAAAAAAAAACAAACAAAAAAAACTGAAAATCACATAACTGTCTTGATTCAACTGCAGATTCCTGGCAATGACTCAGCTAACAGAAAATTTTTCTATTCTGAACATGTAAAATGTGTTCTGTTTGAAAAGGTCTGTATTTGTGCACAAATATACAAGTTTTGTATTTTGTTTGTTTCCTTAATTATCTATCTAGTAACTTATTATTCATTTCAACTAGGCATTTAACTTGGCTAATTTTTTTTATCCTGACCCGTATCAATTTAGAATGAACATTAAAATAATTTCTATTTATTGGAAAATAAAACACTTTTCTGCAGGTTATTTCAGTTATTTACCTAAACTGAAGGGATTAAACTGCAAAAGCGATTGTTTTCATCATACTCACAGTAAATAAAGACAGTGATAAAACCAAACCTCTGAGAAGATGAACATATAGCCCGTCATCATTAGCTTTTGTTTACAATGCATAAAATGGCCAAATGTTTGACCGTGTGTTTTAAGTTACATTTAAGATAAATTACTTGCTATTTCATGCTTACTTAAATGTCAATGAAATAAATTTCACAAATAATGGCAAAAGAGCCTAGCACCTCCTTGAAGCTCTCTCTTGCTCCCTCTTGCCACATGTGATCCCTGAACCTGCTGGTTCCCCTTCCCCTTCTGCCATAAGTAGAAGCAACCTGAGCCCCTCAACAGATGCAGTGTTCAATTCAATGTTGCCAGGCATGAATAAAGTTTACACGTGGAAACACTGTCCAATTCTTTCACTGAAGAAGTGAAAATTGGACAATGTTTCCGTGTGTAAACATTATTCATGATGTGAAGAATACCTAAACTTTAGACCTCACTGTAAAATATATTTCTAACTTCCAGATTATCTTATATACAACTCCTTTAAAATTCAAAATAACTGGACCTGGTGCCGTGGCTCATGCCTGCAGTTCCAGCACTTTGGGAAGCCTAGGCAGGTGGACCACTTGAGGTCAAGAGTTCAAGACCAGCCTGACCAACATGGTAAAACCCTGTCTCTACTAAAAATACAAAAATTAGCCAAGCGTGGTGGTAGGCACCTGTAATCCCAGCTACTCGGAGGCTGAGGCAGGAGAATTGCTTGAACCTGGGAGGCGGAGGTTGCAGTGAGCTGAGATCATGCCACTGCACTCTAGCCTGGGCAACAGAGCAAGACTCTGCCTCAAAAAAAAAAAAAAAATCATCATAACTATATAGTCAAGTCTCTTATGTGCTACTATAAAACACACTTTTAGCACTGATATTTATAAATAAAATGTAGTCCTCTATATGGCAATGGCACTTATCCTCCTTACACATACACACTAGAAAGGACTCATAGTATGAAATTAAAGCAATTTGTTTAAATTGTTTCTACAATACCGAAAAGTGGTTCACCAATAATTTAATACATGACTAATACTTTACTTATATTATTGCACTGTATATTCGTGCATACATCACATATAATAAAGTTCATGTGGGATACATACTTTGTAGTAATGAATGCATACATTTGCCGTATTGCATAGGTTACTTTCTCATTTTAAATATTGTTACGTTTTATTAGTTGTATCAACTGCACAACAAAGGTGATTCTTATAGTTTGGATAATTTCCCCTTCCAAACCTCATGTTAAAATGTGATTTTCAATGCTGGAGGTGGGGCCTAATGGGAGGTGTTTGGGTGATAAGGGCAGATCCTTCATCAATAGATTAACACCCTCCATGGAGGATTGAGGTGAGTAAGTTCTTACTATATTAATTTTCTTGAGAGCTGGTTGTTAAAAAGATCCTGGCATCTTCCTGTAGCTCTCTCTTGCTTCCTCTTGTATCATGTGATCTCTGCACCCACCAGCTCCCCTTCCCCTTCCATCATGAGTGGAAGCAGCCTGAGGCCCACATCAGATGCAGATGACAGCACCATACTTCATGTACAGCCTGCAGAACCATGAGTCAAATAAATCTATTTTCTGTATAAATTACCCAGCCTCAGGTATTCTTTTAGAACAACACAAATGAACTAAGACAGTGATAAATCACAAAATAACTCAATGGTTTATGCATAATTCCATCAATTTCAGTAAATAATGAACCATTTCTCAGCAAATTTGTCAATTATTCCTAATTACACTAATTGATTCTTCTAATATGTTAATTAAAAGGGTAAAAGTAAGTAACGTAGATCCAGATTGCTTACTGAATTTTCAATAAAATCTTCAAAATAATACTTTATGGATTAGTCAATTTAAAGGAAACAAAAATTAAGTAATATGATTTCATGGCTAAAGCATTTGAGGCAGAGATAACATTCTAATCAATATAGGAAATGGAAATAATTTTGGGATTAAAGCTGAATTAGCTCTCTGGACAATCTTAAACTAACAGAAATTTCATGGTAAATAGTTTATTTTCCCCATTCATTATAACTACAATAAAGCTACTTCCTCTCTATAAATATTTGATTAGTTCTTATTATGTTGTAAGTTTTTTTTTTTTTTTTTTTTTTAATAAGACTGATATTCCTCCAGAGAAGCAATCATTGGTTTCTGTTTACTCCATCTACAAAGGTGGGAAGGTTTTCAGCAGATTTCTTGGTCAAATTGCATTCTTCAAAAATATTAGCTTCAGCCTAGATTTAAAAATAAAAACAGTAATTTAAAAGTAACTATAGCTAACATTTAGTTAGTGCTTATTTAGGGTCAGTCACTGATGAATAATTTGGATGTATTAACTCATTTAATCCTGATTCTTTTCATTTCCTCACTTTACAGATGGAAATAATGAAGCACAGGAAAGTTAAGTAGCTCCAAGATATAATGAGCAAATGTTCACTCCATATTTAAACCCAAATAGTCTTGTTCATAGTATTTAATTATTTCTAAACTTTTAAGCACGTAAAAAAAGAGAGAGGAGTATAATCATCCCTATGTATCCACTAATCAGCTTCAGTAACCATGAACTCAAGGTCAATCTTGATTTATTGTATCCTATCCCATCTCATACCCTTTCATCTTGCCCAAATAATTTTTAAATGCATTCCCAGCTTTATATCACTTTTTCTGTAAATATTTCAGTATATATCTCTAAATTAGAATGACTTTTAAAAAACATAATCACAAAAGCAATATCAGATCGAAACAAAGAAACAAAAACAGTAGAGAAACCACGATCATTTTGTATTGTCATCAAATATCCCAGTCAGTGTGGGCAAATAGCTCTAATCTCTAATATTTAAAAATAGGTTGTTCAAACCAAAATTCCATTAAGGCCCATACATTACCATCTTCTATGCTTCTTAGTCTCTTTTATTCTTTATTTCCCCATCTCTTTGCTTAATTTCTCATTACAATTTATTTTTCAGAAAAAAAATTAAAATTATGCTTCAATTTTAAAAATGTTAATAGCTATAGAAAAGTTACAAAACTATAATAAAAGACATACGATTTTCACTTGAATAAAATTATTGTTAACATTTTGATATATTTGTGTGTTCTGTTGCTTTCTCTCTAACTCTATCCTCCTCTAAGTTATTAAAAGAAACATAGCATGGCCGAATTTAAGTTTGAAAGTGATAGCACAATTACAAACATTTGAGCCAGACTTTCAAGTTGATGTTAAGTGCAGTTAAGGAATCAAGGCTGTGTTCTAGAAAATATTAGCAGAGTAAAAAAAAGACTTCATTATTGTATGTGCATCTTAAGGGAAAGGAGTCATATGTATTGTTACTGATCATACATTTAAAAACATGTATGTAGACAAAATCATTCCTAGTCAGGCTGACACATTCCATGACCCCTCTCTTTGATTGTGGCTAATATTGAAACAGGCACTGACTGAGATTGTAAAGCACATATTAAATACCTCCATCCCACAGCAGAAAGTAAGAGATACATTTGAGTGAGATGAAAAAGGAGCACAGCTGTTCTTATACATGCAATCCAAAATGTTCACCCTCTATCTGGTAAAGCCATTCTAGATTGAACTATGAGCACAGTTTTGTACTGTGTCACTGACAGTGAAGGCACAAAGTGAAAAAGAAGGACAATCTTCCTGCAACTAGTCAGGTCATTCTAACTCAGCACTTTTTATATATATGTAAAAACAGTAAAGGTTGAATCCTTTCTTTTAGGGAAGCAGTATGCATATACCTCCAAGTTATAAAGTCACAAATCTTAATTGGTGACCACAGCAACTCGGCAGTACAATAAATTTTGGAGACAGCAAAGTGAAATAGAGAAGTTAATGGTTTACCCACACCCCAAGGACAATATATCCCCCAATACTAAAATATGAATAGCACCAAAGTAGAACCTTGAAGGGAGAAACATTATTTTCCAACATGATGCACTTCATAGTGGCCTCATCATAGCATATGGCCTCTTTCCGAAGGTATTCTTAATTGAGTATATACAAGTAACCTTCCCTGATAAGTGTGAGCTCTCTGAGGGAAAGAATTTGTACCTGTTTTCCTTACTTTTTTATTTCCAGAGTTTTAGCAGAGCCCAGCATTAGCAGACATTCAACAAATAACAAATAAATAACATTAGGACTGCCCTTTTTGTCTTGAAAATGAGTACATTAGGAAAGAGGGTCAATGTCAGCAACATGATGGAAAACAGGACTCCCTAGTGTTTATTTCCTGCAGAAACATCAATTTAAACAACTATTCACACATAAAAATACCTTCATAGGAGCTAAGGAAATCAGATAAGAGATTACAGCACCCACATATAGCGCTGAAATAAGAAAATACCCATTGAAGAATGTAGGAAAGATAGTATTACATTACCCATGCCACTCTTCCACCAACTCCAAGCAAGAAAACATGGAGAGATATATTTTCCACATGAGGGAGGAGAGTAATGTGAACATAGGACTTTGCTTCAGATCCCAACACCAGCCCTGTGCCCCCAAAAAACTAATGCTGGGCAGCGCCCCAGAGCCCCAGATTCCAGGACAGTACCTGTGGACTAAGTCTCTAGATCTGCTCTAGCACCAGGTTAGATTCTGTAGCCCCCGGCTCCAAGCCTGAGCAACAGACTTGATCTTCAGTCCACCACTGGGACTCCACTACTGGGCTGACCTCAGTAGCCCCAGACCCCAGACCTCATCCAACACAAGGCTGGCCCACAGCAGCCTCAGGCTTTGGTTTGCCCATACCCTAGGCCAACTCCAGAGGCCCAAGACTCCTGAATGCACCAGTACTGAGCTTGGGCATTGCCCCAGGCTTTAGGCCTTCACCAGCTAAAAGTCTATACCTGCAGCCCCAGTTATCAGGTCAGCACCTACAAACCCAACTCTCAGGCAAGTCTCTGCAGATACAGGATCCAGGCCCAACCATTGCCATGCCACTGCCTGTGGCATCAGATTCTAGGCTGGCCCAACAGAGCCTCCAAGTCCACCCTGGCACTAAGGAAGTTCCCATAGTTGCAGCATCCAGGCTATCCTCGCAAACTTTTTCTGGGCCTTTCTTAGCACCAGGCTGAACCCTGTAGTCTCAGGCTCTGGATCAGCCTCAATGCCAGGCAGACCCTAGTGGACCCATGTGCTGGACCAAACCCAATGCCACGCTGACTCCTGCAGCCCTAGTCATTAGGTCAGCACCTGAAAACCCAGCCTCCAGGCAAGTTCCTATGGATATAATCTAGGTCCACTCACAGATAAGGCAGTTCTTATGGTCCTAGACTTCAAGTCTGCCCTAATGCCAAGTTGGCACTTCTGGCCTCAAACATCAAACAGGTAACCATGGACACAGGCCCCAAGACTTCCATTGTTTAACCAGGTTCCAAGCTATTCACCAAGGACCTAGGACCCAGTCAAGTTCTCACAGACCAAGCCTCTAGGGTAGTACCTATACACCAGCACCAGCAGATAAAAGTTACAGGCAAGTCCCCATGCCCCGGACTCCAGAGGACCCAGAGCCAAGGCCCACCATAGTATACTCCAGTGCCAAGGCACACACTGTGGACATTGAGGACACTGAGAGCCCAAGAACACCCCTGTAGACCCAAGTTCCAAGCCAGTCCTCATGGACTCAGACCTGTTCCTGTGGAGTTAAGGCTCCATTTTCATCCCAATGGAACCAAATGCCAAACTCATCCTAGTGGGTGGCCAGCCCTTGAAGACTCAGGCTCATGGCCCACCCCAGTGCCAGGGCAGCCCTTGTGGACCCCGGGTTAAGGAAAGCCATAGGTTCTAGGCCTACCTACCTCCTGACCTAGGCATCAGGACAACTCGACTTTAGATTCCAGCAATAAGCCAACTCTTGAATCATGCCAGGTGGTCTGTTCAGAATCTCTGGACAGACTGACTGAGGAGGGTTTCCCAGACAAAGAACCTGGAAGAAAAAACTACTTCTAATGCATCCACATCAATGTAAGGCAACAAGAACCATGAAAAACCAAGGATATAGAACATCACCAAAAGAACAAAATCTCCCACTAGCTGACCTAAGAAAATGGAGATATAAAAACTCCTTGAGAAAGAATTCCAAATAACTGTTTTAAGGAAGCTCAGTGAACTTTAAGAAAACATAGAAAATGAGTAAATAAAATCAGGAAGACAATAAATGATCCAAAACGATAAATTTAACAAATAATCAATAATATATAGTATAAATCAAATTCTAGAGCTGAAAAATATGATGAATGAAATTAACAATGCATTAGAGAACATCAACAGCAGAATTTGTCATGACAAAGAAAATCTGTGAACTCAAAGAAAGGATATTTAAAAATATACAGTCAGGGGAGAAATAATAAAACAAGAAGAAAACATCTTTATGGAATTTATTGAACAGCATCAAGACAGCACATATTTAAATCATAAAAGTATAGAAGAAGAGAAAAAAGGGGGTAGAAAGCTTGGTTTTAAACGTAATACCAGACACTTTCAAAATTTGAGGAAAGATATAAATATCCAGGTACAGGAAGGTTAAGGATCTCCAACTGTCAAAAATTAAAGACAAAGAAAAAATCCTGAAAGCAGCAATAAAAAAGCATCAAATAACATATAAAGGAGGGACAATAAAACTAGCAACATATTTCTCAGCAGAGCACTTATAGGCCAGGAGAGAGTGGGATGAATTACTTAGCTATTGAAGGAAAAAACTATCAACTAAGAATATTGTGCCCAGCAAATCTGTGTTTTAGAAATGAAGGAAAGTTAGACTTTCCCAGACAAACAAAAGCTGAGGGATTACCTCATCACTAGACTTGTCTCACAAAAATGGATAAACGGCGTTCTTCCAACCAGTAACATGAAACATGAAAGTGTAAAACCAACTGATAAAAGTGTGTACTGCAAAAGTATGTACAAATTCAGAATAATCTAATAATGTAATGCTGGTATATATACCACTTATGTATTTAGTATGAAAGTTAAAAGAAAAAATATTAAAAATAATTATCATTACAATAATTAGTTAAGAAATATACACTATTAAAATATGCAAATTAAAACATCAAAATATATGTCAAGATGGAGTGGAATGAAAATGTAGAGTTTCTTAATGCTCTCAAAGTTAAGTTGTTATTATCCTTTTTTTTTTTTTTGAGAAAGAGTCTCACTCTGTTGCATAGGCTACAGTGCAGTGACACAATCTCGGCTCACTGCAACCTTCACCTGCCAGGTTCAAGTGATTCTCCTACCTTACCCTTCTGAGTTGCTGGAATTACAGGTGTGTGCCAACATGCCCTGCTAATTTTTGTATTTTTAACAGAGATGGGTTTTGCCATGTTGTCCAGGTTGGTCTTGAACTCCTGACCTCAGGTGATCCACCCACCTCAGACTCCCAAATTGCTGGGATTACAGGTGTGAGCCACTGCACCTGGCCTAAATTGTTATTATCTTAATGTGGCCTCTTATAACTATAAAATATACATTTAAGTTTTACAATAACCACAAAGCAAAAATATATAATAGATATACCAAAGATAAAAAGGTAGGAATAAAAGCATATCACTAGAGAAAAAAGTACTTCATCACAATGGAAGGCATCGAGAGTGGAAGAAAGAAACAAAAGATCTACAAAATAACCAGAAAACAATGAATAGGAAGACAGCAGTAAGTCCTCACCTATCAATAATTACCTTGAATGTAAATTAATTAATTTATCCAATCAAAAAAAAAGAGTGGCTGAATACATTAAATAAACAAGACCCAAATATATGCTTCTTGTAAGAGATACATTTCACTTGTAAGGACACATAGAGGCTGAAAGTAAATAAATGAAAAAAGACGTACATGCAAATGAAAACCAAAGTAAGTAGCTATATTTAGATAAGACAGGGTTTAAGTCAAAAACTGAATAAAAAGATAAAAAGGTAATTATATGGTGTTAAATGGGTCAACTTAGTAGAGGTTATAACAATATAAAAATAAAAATGTTACAGTGTGTAAATACACAAAACTAATGTTAAATATCTGAGGGGAGAGATAGACTGTAATATAATAATACTAGAGAAATCCATTGCTTCACTTCCAGCAATGGACAGTTAATTCAGACAGAAAATAAGAAAACGTGTGACTTAAACTACATCTTAGACCAAATGGACCTAACCGACATGTATGGAACATTATATTCAACAGTAACAGGAAACACTTTCTTCTCAAGTGTACACAGGACATTCTCCTGGATAGCCTATATGTGAGGCAACAAAACAAGGTTTAGTAGATCTAAGAAAATTAAAATGATATCAATTTTTATTGATCACTTTTTATTGTGATCAAATTTTATTGATCACAATGGTATAAAACCAAAAAAGGAATCAATAAAAAGAGTTATTTCGGAAAATTATGAAATACATGGAAATTAAACAACATGCTTCTGAACAACCAGTCATTGAAGAAATTAAAAGGAAAAATTTAAATTATCTTCAAACAAATTAAAATGGAAGACAATGGAAGATAAAACCAAAACTTCAGGAATGCAACAAAAGCAATCGTAACAGGAAAGTTTGTAGCAATAAATGCCTAGATCAAAAAAGAAAGATGTCAAATAAATAACATAATATTACACTTCCCAGAACTAGATAAAGAAGAACAAATTAAGCTCAAAGTTAGCAGAAGGAAGGAAATAATAAAGACCAGAACAAAATCAAATGAAAGACAGACTAGAAAAACAATAAACACACATAACCTACCTAGACTGAATCATGAAGTACTGGTTGAGTATCCCTTATCTGATATGCTTGAGACCAGAGTGGTTTGGACTTAAATTTTTTTTCAGATTTTGAAATATGTGCATGTACATAATGAGATATCTCGGGGATGGGAACCAAATCTAAGCACAAAATTCACGGGTGTTTCACGTATTCCTTCTATACAGAGCCTGAATGTGATTTTATACAATATTTTCAATTATATGCATGCAACAAAGTTTGAATATATTGAACCAACAGAAAGCAAAGGTGTCACTATCTCAGCCACTTCTGTACAATCTGTGATTGTTTCCTTATTCTGAATTTATATGCAACTGAAAAGCAATAATTTTCTTATACTTACACATATGTAATTAACAGTAAAACATGACATGCTATTATAAAGTAAAAAAAAAAATGTGTTCAGGGTAACTAAGCAACACAGTAGCAACCCCAGAATACTTGTGTAAACTGCTAAATAACAACACTAAAAAACAACAGACTTTCACTCTACCTATGATGCTTTGTTTTCATTAAGAGGTTACTGTACATCATTTTATTTTTTAGATGAAAAGAAACATTGGAAACAGTTGAGAGACCAGAAAGTGGGTCCTCTAGAAATGAGAAGAAATTCGGAGAGATGGCTTTTTAAAATATTTCCTCTAGAGTATTTTCTTTCATTAACAATTTTTGTTTTAGAAATCTCTTTTTGATTTTATAAACTGACATGCTTTATTGTTCTATATATCATGGCTTATAATACATGCTGCTGTAGTCCTTGAAGAAGCCCATCACACATATTTACTATGTTGTCTATAGGCGCTTGTTCTGCAGTATTAACAACATCATTTTGATTGTTACTATTATTATAATCATCTTGCTTCAGAATCGTTTTGGCTGTTTCTCCATTTATCAGTAAATGAATAACTGGAGTCTCATTACTGACATTAAAAAGTTATTTGATAGCCATTTGTTTCTCCTTACTGATGGACTCTGGAGGTCTGTTTCTGAGGATTTAAGAAAGCCATACATTACTTTATATCTCCATAGAATCCTTCAAAGTGAACACCTGGGTTGTTTTAGTTAATGGACATATTCACATGACAGGGATTGTGCCTGACATGCACAACTATGTCTTTAGCTACTGTGTTCCAAGGCATTGAAAACAGAATATATGGCGTCCTTCATGATATACTCCCCCTGAAAACCTTCCACACCCACCCACATATTCGTTCACTGCTGTTAGTGTGTTGTTCAAGAAAGTGCTTTGTGTGTGTCTGTATATATATATATATATGTACATTACAGTATATATACACTCTATATATACTCTTCATTGATCTAAGAATACCCTGGTCAGAGGGCTGAATTAATGAAGTCATATTTGGGGGACAGTACATGCTATAAACGTTATGTTTGATGAGAATTATAGCTGGAGGAGGAGAAGAAAAATTTTCAAGAAAAAACAAAATCTGGCTGTTTTCATCCAGTCCATTTTCCCAGCAGTAAGTGCAAGGCACTGAAAACAAAGGTTTGTGAAACCAATGGGAAAAGATGGCCTTGGTGATTTGTGCCTTTTTTGTTAACATAATAATGTACTGGTAGGATATTCACTCCTCGAAAACACTGAGGACACAACTTTTGACTATGACAGCAAGTTTACACTTATGCATGCCTATTGCATTAGCATATCCCAGCACATTCATTCTACCCATGGCATCCTTAATTTCTATAGGGGCTGTCTTATGGGTTGTAGTCAGTGTCTTTCCAGGGCAATAACATTACGACAGTGATGTTTTATCAGCATTATAGATTTGGTCTATTACAGTCTGTAGACTTGGCATCAGATCTTCATCAGCGATAACTTTGAGAAATACATTGATGAATTTTCTACTACTTTGTGACAAGTAAATGTGTTATCAACACAATTTTAAAAAATTAATGTTGTGCCTTTTCTTAAATTTCTGCAACCATTCTGTTGAATATTCACATTTCTATTCAACGTATAGTTCATTGTGATGGATCTTTGCTTGTTTCATGATCAGCATACCATTAAGTAGCATATGTTTACTTCAATGCTGACAGATCCACGCTTTCAAAACACAATCAAGATCTTCATTTTAGCTTTATAAAGTGTTTTACTATTTATCCTTAACTTCTGTTGATCACTTTCATTATAGCACTTCAATAGTTTATCCTTCTCTTTCTTCAGGTTTTATAAAGAGGTCATTCCAACATCCTACTCTTCTGTAAGACATTACACACTTACATTATTGTTCAATTTGACTTTTTGTGCTACAGATGAACATGAATGCTTCTTTTTTTTCTTATCACTGTTAACTATAGAAAAATCTGTAGGTCTTTTTGACATTTTCAACAATATCTTTACACCATAGAGTAGAGAATAAGCAAAAATGGGTAATGCACATCAAATGTTACCCTACATGGGGCATCACAGGGAACTTGTTGGCATATCTGGCCTGCATGCATATCATTTTATTACCCTATGTGGGAATACTTGCATGGGGGAATCTGAGCAAGTGTGGAAAAGTTATATCACAGCTGAAAGCAAGCTGGATATTTTTTCCTTGGGGATGTTGAATAAATTGTGTAGTGTGCCTGTATTTAGACTGTGATCCATCACATGAGGTCAGGTGTAGAACTTTCGCCTTGTGGCATCGTATCAGCTCTAAAAAGTTTCAGATTTTGGAGCATTTCACATTTCAGATTTTTGGGTTAGGGACACTCCACCTGTAACAGAAACTCTGAACAGGCCAGTAGTGAGTAGGAAGATCAAATTGTTACTAATAAGGATTAAATAAGAAGTCTCCCATCAAAGAAAAGCCCAGGACCTCATGGCTTTACTGCTGAATTCTACCAAACATTTAAGGAAGAACTAATTCCAATCCTTCTCAAACTCTCCCAAAAAGTTGAAGAAGGAAGCATTTCAAACTCATTTTATGAGGCCAGCTTTACCCTGATATGAAAACCAGACAAGGATACTGCCCCCCCCAAAAAAGAAACAAAATTAAGGGTCACTATCCCTGTAATATCAATTTTTTTGGTGGAAAAAATCCTCAACGAAAAGTGCTAGCAAACAAAATTCAACACCACATTAAAATATCATGGTAAATTTATATTTACCATGATAAATTGAGATTTATACCGGGGATGCAAAGATGGTTCAGGATACAAAAATCTATAAATATGATACACCGTATTAATAGGAAGAAGATCAAAACCTGTATGATCATTTCAATAGATACAGAAAAAAATTTAAACTCCACATCCTTTCATGATAAATTCTCTCAAAAATTAGATATAGAAGGAATATACATTAACACAATGAAGGCCATGTATGACAAACTCACAGCTAACATCATACTCAATGGTAAAAAGTTTGAAGTTTTTCCTCTGATATCAGAAAAAAGACAAGAATGTTGATTCCTACCACATCTGTTCAACATAGTATTGGAGTCTTATGCAATTAGGCAAGAGATGAATTCAAAGGTCCCTCTTTTCAAATAAAATAATCTTATATAGAGATAACCCTAAAGATTCCACCAAAGTTCTGTTAGAACTAATACATAAATCACTAAACTTGCAGTATATGCAATCAACATATAAAAAATCACTAATGTTTTTATAAAATAATAATGAACAATCCAACACAGAAAGTAAGAAAACAATCTCATTTAAAATAAGTACAAAAATAATGGGCATAAATTTAACTAAGGATGTGAATAACCTATACACTCTGTAAAGCACTGATGAAAGAAATTGAATGACATAAATGAATGGAAAGATATTCTGTGTTCATGGATTGGAATGATTAATACTTTAAAATGTTCATCCTAGGCAAAGTGATCTACAGATTAAATGGCACTTCTATTATACAATTCCAATGACATTTTTCACAGAAATAGAAAAAAATCCTAAAGTTTATATGAAACCAAAAAAGCATCCAAATAGTCAAAGCAATCTTGAATAGAGAGAACAAAACTGGATGCATCACACTAATTAATTTAGAAATATGCCACAAAGAAACAGCAACCAACATGTTGCTAACATTAAAAAAGACACATAGACCAATGGATCAGAATGGAGAGTTCAGAAATAAATCTACACATTTACAGTCAATGCATTTTTGGCAAAGCTGCCAAGTACACACAACAGGGAAAGGATAGTCTGTTCAATAAATGATACTGGGACAGCTAAATATCTACATGCAGAATAAAATTTGACTTTTATTTCACATCATATACAAAAACCAACTCAAAATTGATAAAAGACTTAAATATAAGCCCCAACACTGTAAAACTGCTAAAGAAAAGGTGGGGGAGAGATCCCCATGACATTAGTCTGGCAATATATTTTTGGTAGTGACTCCAAAAGCACAGTCCAAAAAAAAAAAAAAAAAAAAAGCACAGTCAAATCAGATTGCCTCAAAGTATAAAGCTCTGCAGTCAAGGAAACAATTAATAGGATGAAGAGACAACAAATAGGACAGGAAAAATACAGTAGTCCCTTTTTATCCATAGTTTTGCTTTCAGTAGTTTCAGTTACTGATGGTCAACCACCCAAAAAATAGGTGAATGCAGTACAATAGGACATTATGAGAGAGAGAGAGAGAGGGGCAGAGAGAGAGACACCACATTCACATAACTTTTATATTCAGTATATTATCAGTACTATCTGTGATTTCAAGCATCCGCTGTAGGTCTTGGAACATATCCTCCAAAGATAAGCAGGTGACTACTGTATTTGCAATCATAAATTTGATAAGGGGTTAATATCCAAAATTGATGAGGAATTCAAATGACTAAAGACTAAGAAAACAAATAACCTGGTTAAAAATGGGCAAAAGACCTGAATAGACATTTTTCAGAAGAAGACATACGAATGCCCCAAAGATGAAACAAAATGCTCAATATCACTAATCATCAGAGAAATGCAAAGTAAAACTACCATGAGACACTCCCTCACACCTGTTAGGATGTCTACTAGCAAAACACAAAAGGTAGCAAGTGTTGACAAGTATGTAGAGAAATGTAGCCCTTGTTACATTGGTGGGTATGTAAATTAGCACAGCCATTATGCAAAACTATGGAGATTCCTCAAACATTAAAAAATAGAGCTATCATATGATCCAGCAATCCCACTGCTAGGAATATAACCAAAAGAAATGAAATTGGTATGTTGAAGAAATAGCTGCACTTCAATATTTATTGTGGCATTATTCATAATAGCCAAGGTATGGAATCAGCCTAAACATCCATAGATGCATGAAGAGATAAAGACAATGAGGTGTGTATATATGCACAATGGAATTCTATTCACTCTTTAAAAAGAAGAAAATCCTGTCATTTGTGACAACATAGATAAACCTGGAGGACATTACGTTAAGTGAAATAAGTCAGGTACAAAAACACAAATACCATATTATCTCACTTATATGTGGAACCTAGAAACATTGAACTCAGAGGCAGAAAGAAAATGGTGGTTCCCAGGGGATAGGGGTGGGGGTTGAGGGTTTGTAGAGATGTTAGTCAAATAATACAAAATTTCAGTTAGGAAGAATAAGTTCAAGAGATCTAGTTTCACAATATGGTGAGTATACTTAAACAATGTATTGCATTCCCAAAACCTGCTAAGAGGGTAGATTTAAAGTGCTCTCTCCACAAAAAAATTAAAAGCATATGAGGTAATGCACATGTTAATTAGCTTGATTGAGACATTCTACAATACATACATATTTCAAAACAACATATTGTTCATGGTAAATACATAAAAGCTGCCAATTAAAAATAAATTTTATAAAAGAAAATGTGTAAAAAAAGCAAACAGAACAGAAATCAGAAGTACTTCATATAATTAAAATAACTGCTCATGGTTGGGAGCGTGGTACCGAACCATTTCAGGGACACCTTTGTAGCTCACACCAAGCTAATGTACAAATTACCATTAATGGATAGTAGTTGTCATCACATACATCCTTGCATTTCTACTAGAAATATCCCATTTAAATCAGTTAAAATTTCAAAGATATAAATAGATTGGGAACTGTTAATATATAATTATTTTAAATGTTGAAAAATAACATCTGTATCTAATTAATATTTAAAATTCTTCGAAAAATCGATCTCTCGCTCTTCCCTACTGCTCCTTCAAGTATAAAAAGCATCTTTGTTATTCTATGTAGTGTAAATTTCATTATAAGTTCTTAAGAGAGAAAGCTAAAAAAAAAAAAGAAAAGAAAAAACAATCTTTGCTAAATTCTCATTATAAGAAAAAGATTCATCAAGGGAGAGAGGAGAAAATTGTCCTCTTCTGGAAGAATTTCCAGACAGAATAAATTCATTTGGAAATCCATAATCTATACTTCCTATGCAATAGTACATATCTTTTATTCTACTCATTGCTTAACTGATTGACTCAGCCAGTTTCCAGCAGCTTCACGCAGTACTACTTGACTGCATTTTTAAGTTAATTTTTAATTATTATAGGTACACATAATGTTTTGATGCAGGCATATAATGTGTAACGATCACATCAGGCTCATTGGGGTATCCATCACCTCAAGCATTCATCATTTCCTTGTGTTAAGAATCTTCTAATTCCACTATTTAGCTATTTTAAAACATACAGTAAATTATTGCCGGCTGTAGTCATCCTGTTGTGCTATCAAATATTAGATCTTATTCATTCTAGTTATATTTTTGCACCCATTTACCATTCTCACTTTTTACCCCCACTCCCCACTACCCCTCCCAGCTGCTGGTAAACATCATTCTACTCTTTATCTCCGTGAGTTCAATTGTTTTAATTTTTAGGTTCTACATATGAGTGAGAACATACACAATTTCTCTTTCCGTGCCTCCCTTATTTTACTTAACATAATGATCGCCAGTTCCATCCATCATGTCTCAAATGACAGGATTTCATTTCTTTTTATGGCTGAAAAATATTCCGTTGTGCATATGAACCCCATTTTCTTTATCCATTCATCTGTTGATGGACACTTGAGTTGATTCCGAATCTTTGCTATTGTGAATAGTGATGCAGTAAACAAAGGAGTGCAGATAACTCCTCAATATACTGATTTCCTAGTACTGGGATTGCTGAATCTTATGGTAGTTCTATTTTTAGCTTTATGAGGCACTTCCATACTATTCTGCATAGTGACTGTACTAATTTACATTCCTACCGATGGTGTATGAAGATTTCCCTTTCTCTACATCCTTGTCAATATTCATTATTGCCTATCTTTTGGATGGAATCCATTTTAACTGGGGAAAGATGATATCTCATTGTAGTTTTGATTTATATTTCTCCGATGACTAATGGCATTGAGTATTTTTTCCATATACATATTAGCGGCCTAGTTCCATTCTTCTGCAGTATTAGCAGTCTAGTTCCATTCTTCCATATAGATATCCATTTTTCCCAGCAGCACTTACTTAAGAGACTGTCATTCTCCCAAAGTTTGCTTTTGGCACCTTTGTGACTGCATTATGCCTCAGCCTATGTTGAAGCATCTTTTACTTCCCGTCCAGGGGCTTCTATAACTCATGGTATGGGAGTTTGCAAAATCCCACTCCATACTGATAAATTAACAACCGAAATTCTGAGAAATTAATAGTACATGGGTCCACCCTTGACCACTGTGGATGTTGAGGAATCAAGTGTAAATTATTTTCTCTTTTATTTCCCAGGCAGGCATTTTGAAGATACATTTCTAAGATTTTAAAGAGGGTCACAGTGAGATGGAGCACCAGTTAGTTGTAATAGTGGCAAAAAATATAGCAGTATATTTGTTGTCCTTTTCTACCTTTTCTATTTTTCTAGAACTCCATTGCTGCTTTCTGAGATTATTCTCAAAAAATTATCTACACACAAGCCTTTGGCCTAGGCTTTACTTTCAAGAAGCACTGGGTTAAGATTATAAGGTTTTTGTTATTTTCTATGAATATCTTGCTGTGAAGCTATGTTTTCTAGAATTTAAGATGTTATCATTCCTCAGTTAAAAATGTTCCAATAATTCCTCACAATTATTAGCATAAATAGCCTTACAAGGCCTTTACGGGTTCTATGCTACCTGGTATCTAGCTACAGCTGTGTCATCATCTTCTATCATGTTCTCTACCTCACATAACCACTCCTATTGCCTTAAAGTTTCTGAAGCCTTCATAACTATATGCTCACTTTGACACTTGGACTTGTTATTTGTTCTTCCTAGAATGTTCTTATAACAGATGTTTGCATAACACACTTGTTCACTTCTTGCAGATCACTGTTAAAATGCTATTTTCTCTACTTCTGTTATCATTTTTCTAGTAGAGAAATACTTTTTAATCTTTGTTTTATTTCCCTGTTATATCTTTCCTTTTAATGTAAAGAGAAAGTTTATTCAGGAAGAAACAGTGATAGAATACCTTTGGGCATTGGAGTCTCATAGCTATATTAACAATGAGGGAGAGACAGAGTACAACATACGCATGTGGAGAAAGTGGTTATCATATTGTGATATAAGAAGTACATAATTGGTCTTTATCCCTTGTTCCTGGCACAGAGCTGCTAAAAATGTTTGGATTCTCCCAAGTGATTGTGCCTTTTTTATGCTAATGACATGATTGGTGGCTGGGTGCCCCTGAATAGCTTCAACATGGGCGTTGATCACTAGAAAGTCCAAGACATGATTAGAAGGTTGAAACTTTCAATCTCACTCCCCAACCTCTAACGGGGAGAGAAAGGCTGAAGATTGAGCCAATCATCCATGGCTAATGACGTTATAGTCAATATCCACACATTGAAACCTCCATAAAAAGTCCCTAAACTATGGAAAACAGAGTTGCTGGAAAGGTGGTGCACCTACAGAGGGCAAGGAAGCTCCACAACCCTTCCCCGTACTTTGCCCTATGCATCTCTCCAATCTGGCTGTTCCTGAGTTTTATCCTTTGCAATGAACTAGTAATAGTGAATAAGATGTTTGCCTGAGCTCTCTGAGTCATTTTTGAAAATTACCAAACCTGAGGAGCGGGTCTTAGAAAGTCCCAATTTAGAGCCAATGGTCAGAAGTACAGGTGGTCTGGACTTGAGACTGACATTGAATATGGGAACAGGCTTATGGGACTCAGACCTTAACCTGTGGAGTCTGACATTAACCCAGTTGGTGTCCACAGGTTTGGAGGATTAATTAGTGTGAGGAAAAACACCCACGTATATGGTGTCTGAAGTATTGTTGTAGAAATACATCCTGGCAGTACTAATGCTAGTCTTTATCTTGTTGAAATCTTTTCCCTATTTGGCAAGAGGGCGACTGTTTCTGGGTGATAAAAAGCTTTGCTATTGTCTCATTATAAATGTCATTCTGCTCTGAAAGGTCAGGTTCTATTATCTCAAAGGCTGAAGAATGGATCATAAGATGATTTTGAAGAATATAAAAGGGACAAATAACAATTGAGTTAGAAAGTCACAATTTTATCAAAAGTCACAGATATACTGAACAGAATTTTACTAAAAACATGCATTTAGATGTAAGGTCTTTTAAAAAGATTCCACAGAAATGCAAACTCATCTACACCATCATCAAAGGTAAAGGCAGAGACTGAATACTAAAAAGGCTGTGTATTGAATATTATATCTCTATAGACTCCTCTGGCGAGCTAAATTAAGTACAACTCAACAGTAAAAAAGAAAGATACCTTAATGTTCACATTTCTGAGAACTGGAGCAAGTAAAGTTTTTTTTCCTGAAAAGTGATATCTTCTTTAAGAGTTAGTTTCAAGGCAAGAGGTACAGTCATATGTTTTAACTATTTCTCTTCTGTGATTATTTAGCTGATAAAAACTATTGGACCAACAGCATGGTTTCTAACCTTAGAATCTGTTCATGTACAAGAAGGATAGTTCCCCTAAGTCTCAGCTGTCACAATAAAGGTTTGGCCATTCTACTTATCTATACTTACCATCAAGACAATGCCTCATGAGGCATCTGTTTTATTTTTCATCGCTCGACTCTAATGGAAGACATAGCCTGTGACCAGTACTTATTCGACTCTCTGGGTAATTTAAACTAGTAATTAGTACAATTGGACAAGGCATCAAAACACTGAGTTAGATTAGTTACCTTCATGTTTGGAAAAATCTGAAGGGTAGTATATTTTCATAGTTGACTGAAATTTAACATCACCCTGCAGTCTCTCTGTGCATAATCAGGGATGTGGGGGGAATTTAATGTTTTAAGACAAACAAGAACATGTATATCAGGTTTTCCAAAACTAAATACTAGCTAAGATGTGTTGTATTCTAGTGCATATATATATAAAATCTATAAATATAATTTTTAATATATAAATTTTATATAAGTAGATTCTGCAAAGAGTCTCACCATAGACTATAAGTGACAGTAATTGAGGGTACTTATTTCAACTTAGAAATATCTTACATTTATAGGCATTGGCCATTTTCTCTGAAAGGTAGAAAAAAGGCATATAATGATCTGCTGTATATGTATTACTGTCTCAGTTTTCACAGTAGTCTTGGGTAAGACAGGATGGTTTACAAGGTAAATTGTCTCACTGGTGGTCTTATCAGAAATACACACTGAGGCAAGGACCTTAAGTGGCTTATTTTAAACCTATGAGTGCTTTGAGATTTCAGGAAACACTGGTAGAAGAGTGCAAAGTGAGAGAGAGTAGGAAGCTTATAAAGACCTCTGGTTTCAACTCTGACACGTACAAAGCTTGAGAGTCCTCACATCTGTCCTAATAAGAGAAAATCTGTGAAACCTGAAAATCAATTATTTGTCTTAGTATTATTGGAGAACAGAGGTCATGGGGTAAAATACCATCTTAAAATCCAGAGAAACAATCACATTCAGAGAGATACAGAAACTAAGATCTGTTTATCTGGAGCAGAAGCTGCTGGAGCCATGAACTGGTAGGAACTCTTAAATGTTAACTTTGGTGAACTGCTGTAGGCTGACTGTGGTCCAATGTGTAATATACAGAAACTCTTGATGGCTGCAATCTTAGAGGGACCCCCTAACAATTTTGTGGGCATCCCTTTCATAAGCCCTACCACATTCTCATGATGATCTGAGAAAGAGTCTCTTGTGTACTAGGCAAGTGAATGGGAGTAGTAACTATTGTGAAATAAGCCAATAGCCTTCTCTATTAATAAAGGCCTGGTTCCAAGAGATAAAGGTTTTCCATAGCTCAATTTAATTACTTTGTTCCAGCCAGGGGAAGGAATTTATTCCCATTCCAGACCCCATAACCTTTCTGTCTCACCCAAGCTGGGGAAATGAGAGCAACATTGTCAACAGAGCTCAGGGCTTCAAGAAAACTGATAGGAAACTCTGTAGCCAAAAAACAGAATAAAGGCTTGGGGAGAAATAAAAAAATTCTATATCATAGAAGAAACAATTATTACAGTCATAGCACTGAGATATAGAGACATCAAGAGGCTAATGTGTAATCTTTATCAAAGACTGAAGGTCTATTTATCTCAGCTCCTACTACCTGATACATTTCCAGCTTTTAACAAAAAACACACTAACAGTTAAGGAAAAAACAGTCTGAAGAGAAAAATTAAGCATCATAGCAAGGCTCAGACATTACAAATACGTTGGAATTATCAAAGAGGAAATTTAATATAACTATGATTAATATGTTAAGTTTTCTAAAGCAAAAAGTAGACACAATACAAGAATAGACAATATAGGCCAGGCACAGTGGCTCACGCCTGTAATCCCAGCACTTTGGGAGGTCAAGGTGGGTGGATCACAAGGTCAGGAGATCGAGACTATCATGGCTAACATGGTGAAACCCTGTCTCTACTAAAAATACAAAAAAAAAAAAAAATTAACTGGACGTGGTGGGGGACGCCTGTAGTCCCAGCTGTTCGGGAGGCTGAGGCAGGAGAATGGCATGAACCCAGGAGGTGGAGCTTGCAGTGAGCTGAGATCGCGCCACTGCACTGCAGCTTGGGCAACAGAGCAAGACTCTGTCTCAAGAAAAGAAAAAAACAAAAAAGTAAAAAACACAAGAATAGACAATTTATATAAACAAAGAGACAGGGACTCTAAGAACAAATAAAAATAAAATATTAGAAATTAAATATACTTTAAATGAAATGAGAAATGCCTTCAGTAGATTTATCTGTTAACCATGTGCTAATAGAATCTGAACAAACTGAAATGCAAAGAAAAAGGAGAAAGGAAGGAAGGAAGGAAGAAATGAAGGAAGGAAGCAAATAAGCAGAACAAAACATCTAATAACTTGAAATAACATCAAAGGGTGTAACGTATGTATATTTAGAATATCAAAAGTTGGAGAGAGAGAAGTGAAGCAGAAGAAATACATGAAGTAACAATGGCTGCTGACTTCCCCAAATTAGTAACAGTTACCAAACCATAGATCCGAGAAGTTTAGAGAAAACCAAACAAAATAAATAAGAGCACAGCAACAACAAACACATAAACATATCAGAATCAAACAGCAGAAATCCAAAGAGAAATACCTTGAATGTATATGTTTTAAAAGAAAAAAAAGTGTTACCTCTGGAGAAGTAAGGATAAGAATTACAATAGTCTTCTCATCAGAAATCATGCAAGAAAGAAGAGAAGAAAATGAAATATTGAAAGAAAAAACGACAACCTAGAAGTCCATAACTAGTGAAATTTTTTTCTCAAAAGTGAAACAGAAATAGACTTTCTCAGACAAGCAAAAACTGCCAAATTCATCACCAACAAATGTGTCCTGCAAAAAATATTAAAAGAAGCTCTTCAGGAAGAAAATGATGTAAGAAGTGTTGTAGAAGGAATAAATGAAGGTTAAGTAGTATATTTTATTTTTTTAGAATCTTAACTGATCCAAAAATTAACTTTGTTTTAAACTGAAAATGAAGTGGCTGATTATATCATAGGTATAAGTGAAATGAATGACAGCAATTTAAGAAGAAACGAGGGGTATAATTAGGAATACTCTCTTGCAAGGTATCCACACTACATGTGAACTATTATAGTGTTGTATGATGGTGGCTTAGATTAGTAAAAATGTACATTGTGAACTCTAAATCAACCACTAAAGAGTATTAAGAAGTATAATTGATGCCCTGAGAGAGAAGACAAAATTGAATCATTTAGTTGCTCAATTAAAACCAGACAAGGCAGAAAAAAAGGGGAGGAGAGAAACAAAGAAAAAATACAAAAAATACAAAACATTACAAACATAGTAGATATTACTCCAACTATACCAATAATCACTTTAAAAGTGAAGGGTCTAATTACACCAATTAAAAGATAACAATTGTCAGAGTGAGTTAAAAAAGCCAGACTATTTTTGTCTACAGCAAACCACTTTAAATATATATAATCAGATAGGTTAAAACTAAAAAGATGAGAGTCATTCAAGACTGTGTTACCATTACTAGAGATTGCAGAAAAAGCTTGTCTATGCTGAAAACTCTGGAACTTCATGGAGAACATAAATTTAAGTGTTTTAGGATCCACGAGCAAGGGAGTTATGTAACTTATCCAACAAATCCCTTTAAAGGTTGATGGCAGGGTCCAGCACGGTGGCTCATACCTGTAATGCCAGCACTTTGGGAGGCTGAGGCGGGTAATTCATGCAATTATAATGCTTTTCTATGGGTCATTTCTTATTCTTTTTTATTTGTTATGTATTTTAAACAGAATAAGACAGATCAAGAAGTTTAGAACCATTATTGTATTATTATCGTATTATTATATAAAAATAGAATAGAAAGAACATAATAAAAATGTTAAAACCAAAATACCTTGAAGCTTATTATACCCATTCAGTAAAGATATTTTCTCCCTCATGAAGGGGTTTGTCAAACCTCCTCTAGTAACTGACTGGAATGATTCAGTTCAACAATGACCACTTGTTGGCCAAGATGGTTTTATGGTTTTTTTGGGATTGGATGAGAAATTTGTATATTTTATAATATTATGTTTGGGAAAAGGGGAATATAGGAAGTTTTGACTATTTCTTAAAGGATATGTACTCAAAAATAGTTACATAAAAAGAGGAGATAAATGTACCCTAAGAATTTCTATGCAAGATAAATATAGATTTTAAAAAGAAGATGAATTCCAAAGTATTTTAATACCAGTTCCACCATTTCCTAAAATCATAAATTTCCTTTTTTTAAAAAAAGATTTCCCAGCTACAAAAGGAAATCATCTTGCTGAGGACAAAATAAGGTAAAATAATAGTTCTCAATTTTTAGAAAATATTTTCTCAAAAAGCAAGCACGACACTGTAGGTGTCACATCACAGGGGTTCCCCAGATGCTTTGAAAGATCATCATGCAACCATAGCTTCCATAATAAGAGGAACAATATAGTGAGACATGCTGTCCCTCTCATTAGTGCCAGCAGGCTCTGCCCCTGTGGTTAATTCTGCTTTGTCTTGAACTCCAAATGGGAGTGATAGTCTGTGCACTTGATACATTGTTAGCACAGCAGGGAAACCCCATTTGGAAATAATCACATGTTTCAGGTATCCAAAAGAAAAGGGTTATTTTGAAAAGAGAAGCATTTTAACTTGAAAATTTTACAAGTAAAAATTGGATGGAGAAGATACAATGAGGAAGCAAAGGACATTACTATTTATTGATGTTACAAAAAAGCACTACATTCAAATTATCTCAGCTTTGACAACATTAACCCTCAGACAAATATCATTAGTCCCATTTTACATATGATAAAAACAAGACACGAAGGGGAAGCATACTTTGCCTGGGGTCTTATACCACGCAATGGTGAAGTTTGACACTTAGTTGACCCTTGCTGAGCTATCTGTTAACCCTCTGTCTCTGCCTGACATTGCTCTCAAGAAGAGTAAATAGTGCCCTAAAAAAATTGACACAGCAAAAAGATGTATCTGAAACACAGATTTTAATATAAAATAAACATTTAAGAATAAAGTATTTTTAAAGTGTAAATTAAATTAAAATTTAATCATATGATAATATAAAACACTTAATCCCATCTTTTAATTTAAATGTATTGTTACTGGTCAGTGTATTTAAGAAGGTGATATATTAAATAGTAGCATTTATATAAGGCTGTACACCTATTACAATAAAACTAAACCCAACTTAAGGAGTAGATTAGTAATGCTGTTTTTCTAGTCATTATAAATTGTTAAAAACTCATTCATGAATATAATGCATCATGCCACAATCACAGTGGCATTAATTAGATAATGGAAACACTATGGGGTTTTAAAATATTTATAAGATGTAGCTGTAATTAAACTCTAATCAAAATGCGGCATGCAAATATCATTTTAAAAGATGGTTTTGAAATTCTGTTTAGTGACAAAAATATTTAGTTAGAAGATATTTTGATAGCCTACCTGTGGTGAAAGTAGAAGTATCTTCCACCACTATTCCTTTTCCTGTAATTGCCGCAGTGAGTTAGGATGAGAAAAAGTCAGGAATGAACTGCTTTTCCGGAAGAAATGGAGAGATTTCACATTTCTAGGGCTTGTGTAAAGAAGACATACAGGGATATATGGCAAAAAAGTGAAAGACAGTGCAGGAATTACACCCAGATAATTACATAACAAAGTTTAAAGGGAAAACATGTACAGAGAGAAAATCATGAGGCAAAGATAACTGAAAACCTTCATGAATCCGAAAAGCTCATTGAATTTCCATTGTTCGCTTACAGCATTATGGCGAAACATCTCAATTTCTCCTAATGTTAAGTAAAATTCAACTGAACATGGTCAAGAAATGGTGGTGTTTCAGGGGTAAAGCAAAAAGTAGATACCTAGGGTCTATGTTTGAGTAGATACAAGTCAGAGAAGAATAGAGTGGTTAGAGAAGGAAGTTAAGAATAACCACTTAATTCTTATTAAACAATTAAATTTAATTCTTAAGCTGAATAAGAGATGACTGAGAGAAAGAAATTTTCCTTTAGTTTTGTTAGCAGGTGTGTATTTTTTGGAAGGGAGAAATTGGTTGCTGGGTTTCTTGCCATATGTAAATAAGGAGGTCAGTAAATATTTCTGTTTTGTTTTGCTTTTGCTAAAAGAAAGAATCTTTCCATGATACTAAAAGAATTAGAGAGCACACAGCATATGACGTTTGAATTAATTAAAAATGACATTTCTACCATGCTCACGGATAGGAAGAATCAATATTGTGAAAATGGCCATACTGCCCAAGGTTAGTTATAGATTCAATGCCATCCCCATTAAGCTACCAATGGCTTTCTTCACAGAATTGGAAAAAAAGTGCTTTAAAGTTCATATGGAACCAAAAAAGACCCCGCATTGCCAAGACAATCCTAAGCCAAAAGAACAAAGCTGGAGGCATCACGCTACCTGACTTCAAACTATACTACAAGGCTACAGTAACCAAAACAGCATGGTACTGGTACCAAAACACAGATATAGACCAATGGAACAGAACAGAGCCCTCAGAAATAATACCACACATCTACAGCCATCTGATCTTTGACAAAGCTGACAAAAACAAGAAGTGGGGAAAGGATTCCCTATTTAGTAAATGGTGCTGGGAAAATTGGCTAGCCATAAGTAGAAAGCTGAAACTGGATCCTTTCCTTACTCCTTATATGAAAATTAATTCAAAATGGATTAGAGACTTAAATGTTAGACCTAATACCATAAAAACCCTAGAAGAAAACCTAGGTAATACCATTCAGGACATAGGCATGGGCAAGGACTTCATGTCTAAAATACCAAAAGCAACGGCAACAAAAGCCAAAATTGACAAATGGGATCTAATTAAACTAAAGAGCTTCTGCACAGCAAAACAAACTACCATCAGAGTGAACAGGCAACCTACAGAATGGGAGAAAAATTTTGCAATCTACTCATCTGACAAAGGGCTAATATCCAGAACCTACAAAGAACTCAAATAAATTTACAAGAAAAAAACAAACAACCCCATCAAAAAGTAGGCAAAGGATATGAACAGACATTTCTCAAACGAAGACATTCATACAGCCAACAAACACATGAAAAAATGCTCATCATCACTCGTCATCAGAGAAATGCAAATCAAAACCACAATACCATCTCACACCAGTTAGAATGACAATCATTAAAAAATCAGGAAACAACAGGTGCTGGAGAGAATGTGGAGAAATAGGAACACTTTTACGCTGTTGGTGGGACTGTAAACTAGTTCAACCATTGTGGAAAACAGCGTGGCAATTCCTCAAGGATCTAGAACTAGAAATACCATTTGACCCTGCCATCCCATTTCTGGGGATATACCCAAAGGATTATAAGTCATGATGCTATAAAGACACATACACACGTATGTTTATTGTGGCAGTATTCAGAATAGCAAAGACTTGGAATCAACCCAAATGTCCATCAGTGACAGACTGGATTAAGAAAATGTGGCACATATACACCATGGAATACTATGCAGCCATAACAAAGGATGAGTTCGTGTCCTTTGTGGGGACATGGATGCAGATGGAAACCATCATTCTCAGCAAACTATCGCAAGAACGGAAAACCAAATACCGCATGTTCTTACTGGTAGGTGGGAATTGAACAATGAGATCACTTGAACACAGGAAGGGGATCATCACACACTGGGTCCTATTGTGGGAGGGGGGCGGGGGGAGGGATAGCATTAGGAGATATACCTGATGTAAATGACGAGTTAATGGGTGCAGCAAACCAACATGGCACATGTATACATATGTAACAAACCTGCACATTGTGCACATGTACCCTAGAACTTAAAGTATAATAAAAAAAAGTCATTTCTAATTTAGAATATCAATTTCAATTCAGCTTTTAACATGTTACTTCTTGAACACTGGAAACAAAAAGTTTGATTTTAAACCGATTTATGCAGAGAATAACAAGAAAACAGTTAAGATCTGAGTCTCAGAGTCTCATTGACTTTTTTTTTTTTTTTTTTTGAGACAGAGTCTCACTCTGTCGCCCAAGCTGGAGTGCAGTGGCATGATCTCAGCTCACTGCATTATCTGCCTCCTAGATTCAAGCTATTCTTGTGCTTCCTGAGTAGCTGGAATTACAGGTGGGTGCCACCATGTCCAGGTAATTTTTGTGTTTTTTAGTTTAGATGAGGTTTCACCATGTTGGTCATGCTGGACTCGAACCCCTGACCTCAGATGATCCTCCCATCTTGACCTCTCAAAGTGCTGGGATTACAGGTGTGAGCCACCACAATGGCCATTAGTCTCACTGACTCTTATTGGTCTGATAACAAAGCTCCATTCATATCTTAAAGAAGTAACTTTCAGTGGGTTTATCTAAAGAATCTATTCCAATAATTTAAAAATTCTTATTAGGATGAATTAGCAATTGTGCAGGCAGACTTAGATATTAAGTTCATGGACACCTCAATTCAAGTTGAAGGGGTTGGTTATGGTCCCTTATTCTATGTTTTTTAAACAAATAACTCAGGTCAGGCCACCTTTAAAAGAGATTTATTGAGAACTGATGAATGTTAATCTAAAATGAAAAAAAAACTTCAAAATTCTTTAACTTTTACAGAACAAAGTTTTCATTTCATTATATTTTTTCTATGGAATTATTTATATGAATTAAACATTCTGTTAAGATAAATCTTATTAAATATATTCTTACATCATGAATTCATTACTCAGGGTAATGAGGTTACTGAACACTTTTTAAAGTGTAAGTTCAATTCTGGACACTACACATTTTTCTTTTGTACTGCCAAAATTATTTTATGCTATGGTCTTTCTTGAAAGAGAGGGCAACCTGTTTTTAGTTTCTTTCAACTACGAAGCAGCTATAAGTCAGCAATGAGTATCCTATTGGTAAAGAAGTATAATTTTTCAGCTGTGAGTTAATATTTTACTTTAGGAAATACCCTTTAAATTAATAACAATATTTTAAAAAATCTGAGAAAGTGTAACTTTGCACAGGAGTCCAGATTTTCAAATTGCATATGAATCCCCCAAAACTTCACTTTAATGTAATGATATGACACTCTAATGTAATAAAATACTTTGCAGTTATTAAAATAATAATATACATTTATTTATTGGCATGTATACATGCAGCATGATGTCATTTATTTAAATTACATACACATATACATAGATGTCTATAGCAATTTGTTTATAGTGCTTTATTTGTGCTTTGGAGTTGTGGCAGTTTAGGTTAGGTTTACATTTTCCTTTGTCTTTTAAAATACTTCTTAAAGTATTTCGTGAACATGTATAAAAAATATGAGAATGTTAGTTTGAATGATATAATGAAGGTTATATCAGACTTCAATGATCAATTCTCTGGACATTGGGAAAGGTACTGACCATGTAACCAACACACAACTTTTAGCCTAGGTAGATTCTATCGTACCAATGGATGGAATTCAGTTTACATGATAACAATAATACAATGTATTATCATTCAGTTTTCTAACACAGAAAAAAACTTATGAAAACAATGTTTTCTATATAATCAATTTATAGGCAATATAATATGCATGCATTGTAAGAACAAATAGACCATTGCTTGGCTGATATTGAATTTTTTTCCTATAGTAGAGATAATGCTTCTGGTTTTTAATATAAAATTGTCCCATTTCTGTTGTGGGTATACATAGCTTCTGTTATGGCTATACTTTGATACAATTTTCTGTGTGGTTCTCATTCACAGTAGCACAGTAGCACACGCTATTTTAAATAACCATACACAGAAAAACATTAAAATGGTACAGATTGTATTCAATAAAAATATGAACATTTAATGTCTTACTAATTCTGGGTTATTCTCTATGTTGATCTGATTTTCTCAAAGAAAAGTTTAATTAGCAAAATAAAGAAATTTCCTAGAAATCTCTATAGAATAAATAATCACAATATTAATAATAGTGAATATTTATATAGCACCTACTACTTGCCAGGCTCAATTTCTAAGGACCTCACTTCTCATAACAACTTCATAACACTGGTTCCTATTATTGTTGTCATTTTAGATATGAGTGCACTGAGGCACAGAGCATTTCACCTGCCCAAGGTCAAACAGCTTTGGCGGCAGAACCTATCTAGATTTAAAGATAAGCAGTCTAGTTTTAATGCTGTGCTGTCTTGATTGAAGCTGATAATAATGGATTCTAATAATAAAAATGAACACAATCCATGATTACTCAAGCCGTTGAACTCTAGAATTTAATATAGAATCATATGAACAATAAAAAAAATTCGGTCTTAAACTCCAACCTGCTATTTCAGTAGTCCCAATACCCTGCAAATATCCCCTGAGAGAGGCTCCCATGTGCATTCCCGCATGTTCTCTCTTTTTCTGGGCTACTAGGTCCTGCCTTCAGAAATTTCTGCTACTGGGGCTCCTCTGCCCACTGAGCCATGTAACCAGCCTTTTTTCCTGATGCTTCTCTCAGGGCAAGCTCCCAAAAGCTCTGGTGATCATACTACAGCTAATAATTCTTGTTATGACCAAAGTCAAGGAGGGGGCTTCCACTGGTAGTGGATGAGGGCAGAGCTATTCATGCCAGGCATCCTCATAGGTGGAGAAATGGTTGTACATCTTGTAGAATATGCTCAGTGAGCCTTCATACATGGGCTTATTCCAGTGAAGAAATCACATTCAAACAAAATTAAGCATCTATAAGTAAATACTAAATAAAATTATAGATCATATTTTTCTCCATATCGTTTGTTTTTTGAATTTATAGCTTTTTAGATGATTAAATATTTCTGTAGAAACTTGCTGTTATTCTCTCTATTTCTTTGTCTTTAGGAACAAATCACTGATGTAATTATGCCTCTTACTCTACCAGTACGTGCCATAAGTGATTTTAATTTTTCTTTAAAATATCGAGGTATTATAAACAGATAAACAGACTTAAAAATCACAGAAGTATGAAAATATACTTGAGAATTTTATCCATACTCTTGCTAAAAGTAAAGAAGCCATCATATCTAATGTTAGTATAGCAAACATTAAAATAAGTAAAATTAATCCTAGAAAATATGCCATAATTTGGAGGCTAAATTGGCCTGAAGAGAGGTGGCCACTCCATTCTTTGTCTAACCTACTGTTTACCAATCACTATACTAGATTCTGAGTCTATGAAGAGGAATAGTAAGGATGCATGTTTCTTCCTGGTATCAAGAAACATAAGACCTAGTGGGATACTCACATAAGTAGATGTTGTGCACCTAGTAATATAAGTAATATAAGTGCTATGGTAAAGACTTAATAGGATTCATTGCAGCATGTGAGGGGCAAGGCAGGCTTCTGAAGAGTATGACTACTGAACTGATCTGCGAAGAAGCAGTAGTAATTATCCAAGAAAATCAATGTGTGACCAGATTTCCAGCAAGAAGACACACCATGCACATAGTCACAAAGACTTGAAAAAAACTTGATGCAGTCAGGGAACAAAAGTAGTTTAATATTATTAGTGCTTAAAGTATTATGCAGGGTATGTAAAAGATAAGAATAGAGAGAGGGGTAAAGGCACAATCACAAAGCACATGGCACGCTAAGGAGATTGCAGTTATTTAGGTTATTTATGTTGATAATCATATCAATATAAAGAGAGATTAAGAATAAGGAAGCTTATGAAAAGACTATTAAAAATGCTCAAGCAAGACATGAGGGAGTCTATCATAAAATATTTATATATATATATACACACACACACACACAAATCATTTATATCTATATATAGTATCTATCTATGTGCCTACCTCTAATATCTGTGTTTATTTCCAAGATCAGCATTCATATTGATTTTAAGAACACAATTCTTTGATACATTTACATTTAAATAGTAATGAATGAGTTTATCTAATCTTTGAGGATGCTGTCTCAAAAGTTCTGTAGAATTACTGTTACACTTACCCATTGTAATTATATTGTCCCACTGTAATTCAACTTCCCTTATTACTCTTCCCTCTAAGGCACTGATTCTGTATCTTCTCTGTAATGAGTTATTCCCAGTGTCAGCAACAGGGTGTGTGCACAAACAACTCCCCCAGGTTTGTGAACATGAACAGGTTTCAGGCCTGGGTGGATGCCCCTTTTTAGGAAGCTAGTTGCTTTTAGTAACAGGCAGCAAACAAAGAACAGACCCTGCCATAATGGCACTCATTATCTATCCTTTTTCTCTTTCCCCAAGAAAGACGTCTTTGTTATTAAATAACTTAATTTTAAAAAGCAACTACCATTTGCCAAGCACCATGCTAGGCATTTCTGATTTAGCCTTTACAACAATCCAGTATTATTAATTCTCATTTATAGATTAGGGAAAGGAAGCCCAGAGAGACAAAGTAGTTATTCCAAGTTTCAGTGGTAGTGAGTGGCAAAGTTCAGATTTAAATCTGCCTGCATGAGTCTATTCAATTTCCTTTTTCACTTTAAAACTTCTGATGGCTCCCCATTGTCTATAGAACAAAAATCTTATATATTATTGTGACATACAAACACTCCCAGACTGAAGTCAGGGTCTCTTTCCAATTTAATTTCTTGAGTGCTTTTCCACAAACTTACCAGCAACACCAAACCAATTGTCCCCAGACACTCAAGAACCTTCAACTCTGTGTCTGCATTCCTGCTCTTCCTTCCACCAAATATTCTCCACCTGTGTTTGAGTCTGTTAGTCTTTTATGGTTCCACCTAAGGTCACCTCTTTTTCATTTTTTCTGTTTTTTTTTTTTCATGCCTTCTTGAGCTAAATGAATTATTTCTCTCTCATTTGTGCTCTGATAGTTATTACAGTACAGTACTGAGGTAGGAGGTGGGACTTGACTCTGGAGGCAGGGCTTGGACTCTGGACTAGGTTAAAAATTAGCTGAAACAGGGAAGAGGTAAATAAAAGCACCTCTTCATAAGACATGCCCACCAGTTCCCTGCCAGTTTACCATTGCTATGGCAACACCCAGAAGTTAGTGCCCGTTTCCAACCACTGGATACCCAGAAGTTACCATTCTTTTTCTAGAATTTCTGCATAATCTGCCCTTTAATTCACAAGTCAAAGGTAGATATAAATATGACTGCATAACTACCCCTGAGCTGCTACTCTGGGCACACTGCCAATGGGCTAGCCCTGCTCTGCAAGGACCAGTGCCTCTGTTGATGCTGCTGTACACTGCTGCTTCAATAAAAACTGCTGTCTAACAATACTGGTTCACCCTTGAATTCTCTCCTGGGGGAAGTTCAGAACCTTCCCAGTATAAACCCCAATATGGGGGCTTGCCTGTCCAGCATCAGCATTACAAACATCTTCCTGGGCCGCCTTCTATCCTGTTAATTTGCTGGGAAGGAACAATTTAACTTTTAAATTCCTAATACCTAATTTTGTGCCTGCCAAATAGTAGGTAGTCAGCTGATTTTTCATGTAGGCTGACTTATACAGTTCAACATGACTTACGTATGACTTACATAATTCAACATTCATAACTTCCATGAAAATAAGCATAATTCAACTTACATGAAATCCCTGAATTGCATAATTGCATAATTCAGGGACTTAAGTGAATTGTCAAGGCTTCAAAGCTGAGATATCCAGACTGACATGCAGAGAAATTGAAGCATGTATATTTCTAACAGGAATGTAAAATATACAAAAGCAATCATAAATATTCTATGGCGATAGATAGTTTCACCTCAGGCTTCAGATAAATTCTACAGATTACTTTCAAAGCAGTTCAGATCAAAAACCAATCATGAAAATGAGAAATACTAGACTGAACGCTCCTTTGTTGCATGTTGGACTAGAATTGAATATATCTGGATGAACTCTTTCTGAGAGAGAGAGAGAGAAAGGAAGGTAAAGGTAGCAGCAAGACACAGAGAGAGAAGTGTATGAGAGGTACATATTTTCTAGCTCTGTCCACTAACAGGATTTAAAAGAAATGGCATTCTGGTAGACAACAAAACAGCTAGCTCCTGGATCTTTAGTCCTATGTCAAGGCTCATGGCATCTCAGAGAAACAGCTGATTCTAGGGCCAAGGGCATAGAAGGAAAGATGAATCTGCAGTATCATGTGTGCCAGCAAGTAAGAAAATATGTGAAGAATGATGGTATGTATCAGAACTTCATAGAAGCCAGCTTGAAGAATATTTCAGTGACCAAATATTGGACACATTTAGCATCAAATAAACAGTTATTTGATATAAACCGTCAGATATAATAGGAATTTATGAATATATTGATATAAACATGTAAATAAATCATGAAGATAAAAAGTATTTTATAATATAATGCAAATTACTAAATGAGGAAAGGATTTTGGATTTGGAAAAATAATCACTCACAACCATTAATTGATTCATGCAAGGATCATTAATAGATGCTAAAAGAAGTGAGTGGAAGTTTAATAAAAAATTGAAATCTACACGGTCTCAAAATATCTGCCCAAACATATTCATTACTACAAAGGAAGCCACATGCATTTCACAGTATTAAACTTGGCAGCCATCACTTTTTTAAAATAATTTTTTTATACTTTAAGTTCTGGGGTACATGTGCAGAATGTGCAGTTTTGTTACATAGGTATACATGTGCCATGGTGGTTTGCTGCACCCTAGGGGAGGGCTAACTATCACTTTTAACGTAAGTGATGGGACAAAATGGCATCTTGTGCCTCGTGATATAATGCTTTGAGAATGACATTCCATCTCTTTCATCATATTCTTGTGAAAGATCCAAGAACAAATCAAAATAAATATTGTATGTTGAAAAGAAAATGACTTGAAATTAACAACAAATAAACTAGAAATATATTACCTAAAACCAACAAGGTATCAATATTTTGAGCTGCATGTTAAGCATGGTAACAACTAGCCACATGTAGCTATATAAACTTTAATATAAATTAATTAGAACATATTAAATTGCGTATTCTGTTCTGAGGTCACATTAGCTACATTTCAGGTGCTAAACTGCCACATGTGGCTCATAGTGACAGTATGGGATAGTGCAGATATAGAATCTGGGGTAACGCAAACATTTCTGTTGGACAGCACTGATCTGGAGATCTAGACTCTACAAAGAACTCCAGCAATAAGGAATCATTAAGGAACCTAATAGAAAATAAATGGTGATGGATAATAATGTGTAATTCACAAAAAATGGGAAGCCTAAATGACTAACATGTAACACAGAAGTACAAGGTAAGACAGGAACAATACAACATAGAATGGGAAATTAAAAAAAAAAAATACTTAATCCCAGTGCTGAAACAAGTGTGAAAGCAGAAAACTTTGGGGCACTGCTGGTGTGAATATAAACTAGGACAGTTATAGTGGAAAGCAATTCTCCAAGAGTATTTAGTGAAATTAAGTATGCATGTGCCCTGCAACTCAGGAACCTCACTGCTGGGATAATATTTAAGGTGAATTCTTGCATAAGTCCAATAAAATTTTGGAGTTACTTGTGGCAGCAAAAGTTAGGAGAAAATCTAAAATCTGCATTTCTGGGAGAACAGATAAGTAAAATATTTATGAATTATATTGGCAATGTGCAACAGGATGAAGCAATAACTAAATATAGAGAATCACGGAAAAAGTACAAAACATAATGAACTTTTGGTATACCATTTATGTACATTTAAAACATTAAAAACTTGTAACAGATTTATAGATTGTACAACATTTATGTATATGTAAGAGCATTTACTAAGCAATTTACAATAGATGTCTATTTGGGAGATGAAAATGATAGTGGAGATTAAGAATGAAAAGCATAAAACAAAATAAGAAGATATTTCATAAATTAGTGATTAAAATATACTATAAACTGGGAGTATCATTAACTCATTTCTTGATATCTCAATCTCAATATGAAAGAAGGTAACTGGACACAACATTTAGGCCAGAACAGTTTTAATGATTAAACAATCTACATTTTTGTCCAAATTAATTGATTTCATTGCAAATAATTTTTGACACGTTATAACAAAAAAAAAAACAACAACAACAACAACCAGGTGTTTTCTAACAGAAATATTCATTAAGAAGAAGCATTTAAAATGTAACACAGTATAATAACTTCTGGAAAGAGCTTTGACACTTTTCCAAACTAAGTTCTTGAAGTAAGGGACTCCTAAAGGAGTCATATAAGTCAACATTCTTTAAGCACATAGCAAATTCCTGCTGTGCCCACAATTGCAAAACAGGAGATATTTGGATATCTAGGACCCCCCACTGGCAAAGTACCAAGTTGTTATAGGCCCTCGATAGCTTCTTATGGACTGGAGGAATGGATGCTTGATTATGATGTGGATAGAAGAGATGGACAAATTACATAGTTAATTGGTAAAGCCAAGTATACTTTGATGAATTTATAGATCATTGAAATGAGAGAGATTGAATAAAAGCCCTACAGAGAATAATGAATTTTTGATTTATTTTTTATCCTTGAAACTCCTTATTTTTTATATATGGTAAGATGGAAAAACTGAAGTTTCCACTCACGTGTAATTGTCAGTATTAAAAATTTAGAAAGACTTTTTGACTTCTGTAACAAGAAACTCAAGATTCCATTTATATTCATGGCATTATCCAGGAATCTAAAACTGATGGAATATTTTCAATGGAAAGTAAAACTCTTTCCAAAAGTGTACTCTTTCCATTCCACTCAGTGGTTTTTTGCTGTTGTAGTGGTTGCTTTTTTTTTTTTTTTTTTTTTTAAGCGAGGCCAATGTCACATAGGAGGATATGAGTAATAAATTCAACTAGAGATATTTAAATCAGTGTGTTTCAAATCTAAATCTAAATATACATGGCAATCATCTGTCAACAGTTCCTGATTCATTAACATGGGCTGGGGCCTGAGATTCTGAATTTCCAAGATGTTTGCAAGCAACACTGATGCTACTGAAATGCAATGTGAACAAAAAACTGGTCACTCAGACACCTAATGCTTCCAATATTTAAGAAATGTTTTTCAAAAGCATTTGAAAATAACAGAAACCATCGATATCTCCTTTGGTTGAAATTTCTGCATAACATAACCAACAGTTTCATTCAGAGAAAGAGTGATTAAATCACATGAGCAGGTGATATTTACTCAAAAAAGATACACACACACACACACACACACACACAAAAGGGAAAAATGCAAAGAAAGCTGATTTAATATTAATTTTCAAAATCCAAAGATGAAGCATCATTAGCACTAACACCAACCATTAATTTGAATATGAATTTACTTATTAACATATGAAAGCCAGTGTATGAATAAGTGGTGCTGTACCTTTAAGGGAAATCTTGTTTTTCTCCTCTCGAATTTTAGAAGAAAATATGCCATTTTATTCTTAATGTAACTTTCAAAAATTTACGAAATATACCAGTGTTTTCTGTCAGTATATTCTGGAGATTTTAAAACATACTTTGTTGCAGAGCTTTATTCTAGCACAATAACTTTATTTTTGCTTCTTTACCCTCTAGCTTACTCCTTCAAATTCAGAGTACAGTTAAAGAAAATTTATAGTTTATTGTGTTATGTTAGTTTCTCAGAAGTAGTTGGTAAAAATTATAGCCATTTTTCTACCTAAGCCAGATTCCATCATATAGTAAAATGCTTTATTGTGATGGAACTCTTTTCAGTGCTTCAGAGAACCAATTCTATTCTCTAGGAGAAGGAGGAAGGTGATTCATTACGAAATATCAACATCAAAGTTTGGTGACTAGATACTGCAAAGTACTCCCACTTGTGTACTAACGGTTTTCTTTTTAAATCCAATTCACCACTCATGAACTGACAAAAGGATCAGAGTTACTCGGCTGCTTACTAAAATACAGATACTTATGTTAGCATTTCACATTATTGCTGCACACAAATTCCTTACTTAAATCACCACTAAAAGAAAAATGCCTGTCTCAAATGACAAAATATTCAGGTAAAAAAGTAATTACTTATATCTTTAATCCTCATTACCATTAAAACTTTAAACTGATACTGTGTCAAAAAATCCCCAGACTTCACCACTGAAGAAAATCTCTCTCTTATTAAACCTGAGACTTGTGAGTTAACCAAGCAGATCACATATTATAGCTCAAGGTAAACAATTAGTTTATAATATTTTAAAACTTGTTTCAAGCTAGACTTACTACAAAAAATAAATCAAGTATATTTCAAAATGTGTCCATTTAATAGACACAAGTTTATTAGCATTTTTTGAGTAAACAGAATCTGAAAATATGTATTTTTCCACACTATAATTACACTTTACATACGTAAGTAGTATTTACAAAATATAAAATTGTTGCCAAATAGATTATTTGTGTGTGTGTGTGTGTGTGTGTGTGTGTGTGTGTGTGTGTTGTTGAGACAGGGTCTTGCCCTGGCTAGAGTGCAGTGACAGGATGCAGCCTTGACCTTCTGGGCTCAGGTGATCCTCCCACCTAAGCCTCTCCAGTAGTTGGGACCACAGGTGAGTGCCATCACACCCAGTTAATTTTTGTGGGTTTTTTTGTTTTTTTGTTTTTTGTTTTGGCAGAGATAGGGTTTTGCCATGTTGTCCCGGTTGATCTCGAACTCCTGGGTTCAAGCAATCTGCCAGTCTTGGCCTTCCAAAGTGCTAGGATTATAGGCATGAGCCACTGCACCCAGTCTATTTTCTTATTTTATGTTTTAAAACAGGAAAAAAAATGTAATCAGTTAAAAGATTAAGAGAAAATCTTAATCTCTAAAGATTAAAAGAATAATCTGTGATTCACCTAATAAAATTAATAATTCCTGTAAAATAATTCATCATATTGTCTACATCAAATAATATGAGTCTAGATTTTCTTTGGCCTGTAAGTTGAATGGTAGCTCACTGAAATCTTTTTGGAAGCAAACCACAAAGAAGTATCATCTTTAGGAGGATAAACATTTTCTAAGATATTGTCCTGAAAATGCCCTGAAAATGCCCTCTGACACATACAGAATACCTTGCTTGAAGAATCAAAAAATAGCAATTTTTATACTCTTATATTTAAAATGACAGTGGCCAGGTCAGTAGAAAGTTTTAAAGGCCATTTAATGTCTTCTATGTCTATTAGTATGAGATGTTATGATAATTAAGTCTTTACAAATTATTTATTCTAACATACTTCTCACATTATATAAAATACTACGTAAAGGATTAAATTATTCATTAGGCTAGCTACTTAACTCTATCATAAGTAATACATACACGTTTGATATAAATCTAAACGCACTCTATATACTATGGGATGTATATGATAAAGTACATTTAGATTTAGATTTGGATTACGGACATTAAATAATATACATGTGATGAAGTGCATTTACATTTACTATACATAGCAAATGAATTTATATTTATAGAGATCAAGTTTCATTCTATTTTATATTCAATTATCTCTTTGTAAAAAACCATACTACCACCAAATTTTGATTTTCTGGAAGTATATGAAGTATACTGTGAAAGCTAAGTATCAGGATGTATACAATTGATAAAATTCGAGAAAAGCAAATTCATTTGAGTCTCATTTTTGTATGATTTTCCTTGAAGAAGAGTAGTTTTAGTGACCTAAGACTGCATTTCCTTCTTTACAGGTCCACCATATGGTTCTATATTGAAACTTTTCAAAACAGTTTCATAAATACTACATACTTATCTTACGTACTACTATAGTACTACAGTACTATCTTATGTACTGCTACATACTTATCAGATTTTAGACTCAAATTATAAGTAATGAGAACAAGATTTAACTGAGATCTCAGAAAAGAACATCAAGCTACTTAGCTCTAAATATGTAAAAAGTAGAGCTGACAGAAGCTCAGAAGTAGATGGGAGGAGATGTACAATGGGCCTAATTTTCTCATTTTACACATCAAGTCAAGGGAACCTGTAAAATTGATATATTGGGAAATAAGCATGGAATACAGTACCTAAGATTATAAAGTTTACCAACAGGCAAAGTATAAGTAAGAGAAAATGCTAAAATAAAGAGTACAAAATTGAGGGGAAGGTATATAATCTTTTTTTTTTTTTAATGAAGGAAAATTTTGAATTTTAATGAAGGAAAATAGACAAACCAAGACCTCCTTGCATTTACAATTGTGACTATCCAAATAAAGGTAAATTAAAAGGGTAAAGTATTGTTCCTTTTGGAAATATGTAGACAATATAAAATAGAATACTCAGTTTTTACTTACAGTATCAGCTTTTGTTACTTTGGTTATTTCATATTTTTGTTATTTTGTTATCATACTGTAATTATATTAACAAAATAAAACTATTTGTGGACTCTGAGTATATTGGATAGAAAATCATTCTGTTGTTTATTTGCCATGTGATCTTAGGCAAATTCTTAACCTCTGTAAGTTTCCTTTTTAAAAACAGAACATGTAGCCTATCTTGTTTTTCATAGTTTGAAATAAATAAAATATTGTATAAAATATTTATGCCTTATGTACTGTCCATAAAATTATTTGTTATTATTTTGTCATTATCATGGCTATATTTGATGAAAATTCATGTCACTATTAATGATGTTTTATGTAATTTTTATACTATTCTTGGTAAACCATTAAATAGAATAGATGATAGGAGGAGATTATAATGATGCTGTATCATCTGAACATCAAATCATTTTATTACAAGTAAGCACTCTCAAGGAAAGAGAGAAAAATGTTTTGAGATATTTGGAATACAACATGTAAACAGCCTAACTTACAGCTGACAGTAATGGCCATCATATACCCATTACCAGGTGATGAATATACTTCTTGTAAGATTTTCATAAAATGAAACAGCACTCAACCATAAAAAAGAATAAATTACGAATTCAGTCAATAACTTGGATGAATCTTGTATATATTATGCTAAGTGGGAAATATTAGAAACAAATTAGTTTATATTGATTCCATTATCTGAACATCTAGAACATGCAAAAGTAATCTACTTATTGTTTGCCTGAAGCAGATGGTTGGTTGAAAGCTGACAGCAAAGGAGCGTGAGTGTATTTCCTGGGTAGAGGTTACTATTACATATTATAATTGGGGTGAAAGTTACATATATATATATATATATCAAAAGTTATCAATTTAAACTATTAAATGGATGAGTATTATAATTTATAAATTGTACCTCCAATGTTGATTTTTAAAAGTTTGAAGTGAGTGTATGGGGACCTACTTTCTATATAAAAACATAACTGGATTTTCAACATTTAATGTTATATAATATTATCTATTTCAACAAAGAGACACATTATAGTCATACATATCTCATCTATAACAGAAACAGATCAATTAATTGTCCACAGTTTAATAAAATTAATTATTCACAGTTAAATATGTTTAACATTTTCAGGTTGAATAATGATAACTCATGTAGGATCTTTGCTGTAGAAATGACATTTAACAGCTTATAGATATTTAGACAACTTGGTTACTGTATTTTCTTAAGTGAATTGATTGAATTCAGAGTGGAAGAGCAAAAATATATGACCAAGAAGATTTAATACACATGATAAAATGAGGTAAAAAGTATATAAAAGTAAATGGTCTCCATAAGTGCTGACAATGGGGACTTAATTTTTCCAAAATTTGTTTTTAACAATGTTACTATATAAAAACATACATGTAGTGTAAAAAATAGAAGAATGAACAATAACAGTAGGCTTTGATAATATAATGTGTTTTTACGGGTTTCTCTGAATTTTTTAAATGGTTAGAGTAAACTTCAAATAAGTAATCAACTGAGGTTTCAAGTATGTATTAATAAAGTTTCAATGACCTAGTAAGAAATTATAAAAATAAAACTTTCAAATTGAGTGAAGTCAATTAATAAAAAGCAGTGTCACAAATGTCCCTTTTTGTTTGTGTTTTTAAGGAATAAATGGTTAGGAGACCATGAACATATAATAATTTCAATAATTTTTAAGCAATTTTGCAAATATAAAGAAAATAATTATGGTTCACTAATTTCCATAAAATTTAATCTGAAAATAATTCACCTCCTAAGGGAATAAATTCCTTGTTCACAAATAAGAATTGTAGGAAGACCTGAAAGTCTAATTTTAGAGTCTTTTCTCGTAAGATACTAGGACACATTAAATATACTTATTTCATTCCATAATATTTCATTTCTAAATCAGACAAAATTTTAAAGAACAAAAAAGCTGTTAAATATATTCAAATAGATGTACAGTTTTGAAATATAGAAACTATCACATTCCGTTATCTAAAAATAAAAAGCTAGCCGGGCGAGGTGGTTCATGCTTGTAATCTCAGCCCTTTGGGAGGCCGAGGTGGGTGGACCACAAGGTCAGGTGTTCGAGACCAGGAAGGTCAGCATGGTGAAACCCCTTCTCTACTAAAAATACAAAAAAAAAAAAAAAAAAAAAAAAAAATAGCCTAGCCTGGTGGCATGTGCCTGTAATATCAGCTACTCAGGAGGCTGAGGTAGGAGAATCGCTTGACCCCAGGAGACGGAGGTTGCAGTGAGCCACGGTCGTTCCACTGTACTCCAGCCTAGGCGACAGAGCAAGACTCTGTCTCAAATAAATAAATAAATAAATAAATGAAATAAAAATAAAAAATAAAAAGGCAAGGATGCATACACATGTGCATATACTTACATACATGCCCATATATGTAATATATATTCCGTTAATTAATTTATTTTGAAGATGCAAATCTGTATCAGCTCCCAGTAATGACTTCTTTTCCATTTTGGCCCCTACCATGGTCTTCGTATGTTTGAACATTCCCTAGGTTTGAAATACCACTGAGCTTCGTGTTTGCCCAAGTTACCTAATCAAGAGTTCCTTTCTCAAAGGAGCCCTTTTATGACACCTATGAGCATTTTGAGATGTAATAATATGTTGTTTCTTTCTGCTAGAGCTCTGGTATCAATCTATTATTTACATAAACATATATACACACACACGCGCACACATATTAATTTTTATATTTGAGTTATATCTGTCTCCCTGAAAAGACTACAGTGTATAAGAAAACAAAACACGTAACACTTTGGTTGTTACTGTTCATCAATGTATCCTCTGTGCCCTGCAAAAAAAGGGCAAAAACAATCATGATCAAATTCTGATATATAAACTTATCTGTACTACTAACATTTTAAACATTTTAAATAGTGTATTCTGTTTAGTCCCTTTTCTTCATGACTGAATTAATTCATTCTAATTAGTTAATTAAGTAATTAATTTATCCATCAGATATCCTATGACTACCTATTTGTACATCAACATTGTGTTAATCGCTAGAAGTGAAAAATAACTGAAACCTGTTTCCTTGCATTATTGGAAAGAGAAGCTCATAAAATTCGTTCATAAAATAGAATTGGAGACAGATTATATTTCATAAAAACAGCTATAATAAAATTTCACATTTCATATGCTCACCATAAATATGACTTTGACACTAATATTGAGAAGTGGGGCTTATGTTTTTTCCCTTAAATCTGGCTTCATAGGACTTCTAAGAGTAGGTCACAAATCGTTATGGTCTTCCCTTGGAAACCTGGTCATTACGCCATGAAAAAAAGTCTCTTACAGGTGTACCAGCTGGTGTCCCCCGCTAAGTCCTGGCTGCCAGTCCTGGCATGAGCTCCTAGACATGTGAAAGGACCAGCCCTTAGAGGATTCCAGCCTTCAGCCTTTGATTCAACCCTATAATACCATAGAGGAGAGACAAAACATTCACACTGTTTCCTTTCTAACTTACAGGCCCAAAGAATCTAGAATTGCAATGAAAAAGTGGTTGTTTCAAGCCACCAAACATGAAATAGTTTGTTCTTAGGCAGAAATAGTAGTAAGGACAGCAATATTGGAGATATGTATAGAAGGATGAGAGGAAATATAAAACGTAAGAAAGAGCATTATAAGCATAAGTAACTATAGTACACTAAAATTTCCATTCTGGTTTTTTTTTTCCTTTTACCAAGGACATATATATACTACCATGTTTTCTTCACATGTAAAGATGTAACAAACATTATCAAGTTATAGCTTTAAGGTCACATTTCACATTTTACATTTGACTGCCGCATTTTACATTTTAGTGGCCATCCAAAGATAAGTGCTTTAAATATTTAGAGTCAAAGTTTGACATAAATGAGATGTGAATTTAATTGAAATAATTAAAAAATATATATTGTCATGGAGGCTTTCAGAAATGTAAACAGAATGTGCATTTATCTTTATTTGATAAGATTTTAATTTAATTTAATTTGCAATGTGGCATTGAACATAACCAGCTGTGTCTCACTTTTGCCTGAGTTACAGGCTGCTAGAAGTTTTAAAGAGGACAGTCACAAAGTGAGGGAAATTCTGTTTCCACACTGGGAGAACATTCCAGGCATATCTATTGATCTTTTTTCAAGAGTTCAATAAATATAAAATCTTAAAATGGAGGAAACAAAGAAACATTTTACTATTAAAAGTAAAGATATCTTAATATTTACTTGTAAAGTATACCTGTAAAGGGAGGAAATTGGTTATGCTCTTTAATATTTTTGATATAATATTTAAAGGCAATTTATATGAATTTTTTCTTAACAGCTGGAAGCATGAAGATCATACATTTCAGGGTGTAATTTCCCAACAAACTAATAATTTTTGCATTGTTTACCAAATTTTGTTGTGAAGAATGGTTTTAAAAATAGAGAACATTTTATTACAAAAACAATTGTTATCAAAGCATTAATTATAATGATATTAAAAATATATTTATTGGCAATATAGTATTCTGGTGAGTAGATCATAATTAACCTGTTCATTTCTTTGTGATACGCATTTAAATATCTCCAGTCTTTCATTTTTAAAATTTAATGGCATTGTTAATTGATTTATGCATATATCTTCTCCATTTATTTAGGTTTTTTATATAGAATTTGATTAAATAGTAAAAAATCTGGATTAAAAGAAAAACTCTAAATTATTTTTTCCTTAATATATTTTATTAAGTACAATTAATTATTTGATAAGAAAATAAATGTTTACTCATTAATGTTATACTGTTCAGTATGATTTTGCCACAAACTTCCACAGTCTTTACTTACATATTTCAAATTACATATGTTAATCTAAATCTTACTAAACACTCTGCTTAACATTGTAATTATAAATCTTAGAAATTAGTAAAAATAACAACAAACCATAAGAAAAGTTTCTAAGTCTACTTTAAACATATTTTATCTCACAAGAGGAATTCTTATATAAAGGGTTTTTGGTGTTTCAAATATATCATCAATGGTGAATTCAGAAATAGATATACTCAGAAGATCAATGAAATTCATGTATCTGAAGGAAAACACAGCATGCTTCCTTCCTTTTTCCCATTCTAAAGCTGCATATCCAATAAAAAATAAATACGTATATCACACATAAATGGTGTATTTGTTGTAGACAATTTTGACAAAAGGATTTAATAAACATTAGTAATAAACCACATGCTATTGACTAATGTTATCTCTTTGGTTTTATCCTGTATGTCAATAGTTCTGGGTGAGGAACTGGGAATACTACTATCAGCAACAAATAATCACACACTCCTTAACTTTAAGAGTCACTGCTCTGTGATCATAGAACTTCTATGATTGCTACGGTTTGAATGTGTCCCCTTATGTTAAAACTTAATTCCTAATATAACAGTATTAAGAACCGGGGTTCTTAGGAGGTATTAAATCATGTGGGTGGAGCTCTTATAAATGTGATTACTGACCTTATAAAATCACTGGAGCAATCTAGGTGGGCCCTTTCTGCCTTTCCCTCCCTTTGCCAAGTGAAGACACAGTAATCCTCCCCTCCAGAAGACAGAGTGTTCAAGGTGCCATCTTGGAAAGAGACCAGGCCCTCACCAAGCTGCTAGGGCTTTGATCTTGGACTTCCCAGCCTCCAATACTGTGGGAAATACATTTCTATCATTTATAAATTCCTTAGTCTGTGGAATTTTGTTTCAGTAGCAAGAATGGACTAAGACAATGACTATTTGCCTTATTTGGCTCTTCTGGCACACAGGTACAATTCAGATACATACTAAAAAACACACACACACACATACACACAAGGACAAAAATATAATGTTTTCTTTAGATCAAATCAAATAATCCCCAAAAAAGTTTATAAATATGGTAGACTTTGAATATCTGAAATAAAATGGTTAATTTGAGCAACAATGTATACATTTGTATTAAATGTACTAATATTGCTATTTACTAGTATTTAGTCTTGTGTTCTATAAGATTATCAAATTTAAATTCAATGAAATGGAATTCATCATTCCTCACCCAAAGTTCTATCCTACCTTTTAATTTAGTTTTAAAAATAAATCTCAAAAAAATCTGCTCAAAAGTTTAAGCAGGATTCAAGAAGTACTCTTAGACACTACTCTTTCACTCAACTCTTAAATCCAATCTCATGTATGTCTCCTATTTATCTTTTCTTCAACTTTTGTTTTAAATTCCAGTGTACGTGGGTAAATGTGTGCCATGGTGGTTTGCTGCACAGATCAACCCATCACCTAGGTATTAAGCCCAGTATCCATTAGCTATTCTTCCTGATGCTCTCCTATCCCTCAGCACCCCTGCCAGGCCCCAGTGTGTGTTGTTCCCCACCATGTGTCCAGGTGTTCTCATAGATCAGTTCCCGCTTAAACTGAGAATATGTGGTGTTTGGTTTTCTGTTCCTGCATTAATTTGCTGAGGATGACAGCTTCCAGCTCCATCCATGTGCCTGCAAAATACATGATTTCCTTCCTTTTTCTAGCTGCATAGTATTCCATGGTGTATATGTACATTTTCCTTATCCAGTTTATAATTGATGGGCATTTGGGATGATTCCATATCTTTGCTATTGTGAATAGTGCTGCAATGAACATATGCATGCATGTGTCTTTACAAAAGTATGATTTATATTCCTTTGGGTATATAACCAATAATGGAATTGCTGGGTCAAATGGTATTTCTGCCTCCAGATCTTTGAGGAATCGCCACACTGTCTTCCACAATGGTCGAACTAATTTACACTCCCACCAACAGTGTAAAAGCGTTCTTTTTTCTCCACAACCTCGCCAGCCTCTGCTGTTTCTGAACTTTTTAATATTCACCATTTCTGACTGGCATGAGATGGTATATCATTGTGGTTTTGATTTGCATTTCTTTGATTTGATCAGTGATGTTGGGCTTTTTTTTTCATGTTTGTTGGCCACATAAATGTCTTCTTTTGAGAAGTGTCTGTTTATGTCCTTTTGCCCACTTTTTAATATGGCTGTTTGTCTTTTTCTTGTAAATCTGTTTAAGTTCCTTGTAGACTCTGGATACCAGACTTTTATCAGATGGATAGATTGCAAAATTTGTCTCTAATTATGTAGGTTGCCTGTTCACTCTGATGACATTTTATTTTGCTGTGCAGAAACTCTTTAGTTTAATTAGATCCCATTTCTCAATTTTTGTTTTTGTTGCAATTGCTTTTGGTGTTTTCCTCATGAAATATTTACCTGTGCCTACATCCCGAATGGCATTGCCTATTCAACATATACTATGTTGAATATATAGTATGTTGATATACTATGTTGAATAGGAGTGGTGAGAGAGGTCATCCTTTTCTTGTGCTGGTTTTCAAGGGGACTGCTTCCAGCTTTTGTCCATTCAGTATGATATTGACTATAAGTTTGTCATATATGGTGCTTATTATTTTGAGATATGTTCCTTCAATGCCTAGTTCATTGAAAACTTTTAATGTGAGAGGATGATAATTTTATCAAAGGCATTTCCTGTATCTATTGAGATAATCATGTGGTTTTTGTGTTTAGTTCTGTTTATGTGATGTATTACATTTATTGATTGCATATGTTGAACCAACCTTGTATCCAAGGGATGCAGCCAACTTGATCGTGGTGGATAACCTTTTATATGTGCTGCTGGATTTAGTCTGCCAGTATTTCATCAGGGATTTTTACATCAATGCTCATCAGGGATATTGACCTAGTTTCCTTTGTTTGTTGTATATCTGCCAGGTTTTGGTGTCAGGAGGATGCTGGCCTCATAAAATGAGTTAGAGAGGAGTCCCTCATTTTTAGTTTTCGGAACAGTTTCAGTAGAAATGATACCAACTCTTCTTTATATCCCTGGGAAAATTTATCTGTAAATCCATCTGGTCATGGGCTTGTTTTGGTTGGTAGGCTCTTTATTACTACCTTAATTTCAGAACTCATTATTGGTCTAGTCAGGGATTCAATTTCTCCCGGATTCATTCTTGGAAGGGTATATGTTTCCAGGAATTTATCAATTTCTTCTAGATTTTCTAGTTTATGTGCATAGAGGTGTTTACAGTATTCTCTGATTGTTGTTTTTATTTCTGTGGGGTCAGTGATGATATCCCCCTTATCCTTTCTGATTGTGTCATTTGATTCTTCTCTCTTTTCTTCTTTATTAGTCAAGCTAGTAGTCTAGTTTACTAATTATTTTTTCAAAAAAACAGCTCCTCCATTCATTGGTTTTTTGAAGGGTTTTTTGTGTCTCCATCTCCTTCAGTTCCACTCTGATCTTGGTTATTTCTTGTCTTCTGCTAGATTTGGGGTTTGCTTTCTCTTGGTTCTCTGGTTGCTTTTGTTGTGATGTTAGGTTGTTAATTTGAGATTTTTCTAGCTTTTTGATGCGGGCATTCAGTGCTATAAATTTCCCTCTTAACACTACTTTAGCTGTGTCCCAGAGATTCTGACATACTGCCTCTTTGTTCTCATTAGGTTTAAAGAACTTCTTGATTTCTACCTTGATTTCATTATTTACCTGGGAGTCATTCAGAAACAGTTGTTCAATGTCCATGTAGTTGTGTGATTTTTAGTGAATTTCTTAGTTTTGAGTTGTAATTTGATTGTGCTGTGGCCTGCAGACTATTTTTTAAATTTCCTTTCTTTTGCATTTGCTGAGGAGTGTTTTACTTCTGATTATGAGATCAATGTTAGAGTAAGTGTCATGTGGCAATGAGAAGAATGTGTATTCTACTGCTTTTGGGTGGAGAGTTCTGTAGATATCTATCATGTCTGCTTGATCTAGAGCTGAGTTGAAGTTGAGGTCCTGAATATCTTTGTTAATTTTCTGTCTCAATGATCTGTCTAATATTGTCATTGGGGTGTTAGTCTCTTGTTAGTATTGTGTGGGAGTCCTAGTCTCTTTGGAGGTCTCTAAGAACTTCCTTTATGAAACTAGGTGCTCCTGTATCAGATGCATATATATTTAGAATAGTTAGCTCTTCTAGTTGAATTGAACCCCTTACCATTATATAATTCCCTTGTCTTTTTTTTGTTTGTTTGTTTTTGATGTGTCTCAGTTTGAAGTCTGTCTTGTCAGAAACTAGAATTGCAACTCCTACTTTTTGTTTTTTATTTGCTTGGTAAATTTTCCTCTATCCTTTTATTTTGAGCCTATGTCTGCCTTTACACTTGAGGTGGATCTATTGAGGACAGCATATCGATGGGCCATGACTCTATCCAGCTTGCCATTCTGTGTCTTTTAACCGGGGCATTTGGCCCATTTATATTTAAGGTTAATATTTTTATGTGCGAATTTGATCCTGTCATCACGATGCTAGCTGGTTATTTTGCAGACTTGTTTATGCGGTTGCTTCATAGTGTCATTGGTTTGTGGATTTCAGTATTCTTTTTAGTGGCTGGTAATGGTTTTTCCTTTCCATATTTAGTGCTTCCTTCAGGAGCTCTTGCAAGGCAGGCCTGGTGGTGATAAATTCCCTCAGCATTTGTTTGTCTGAAAAGGATCCTCTTTCTCTTTCATTTCTGAAGCTTAGTTTGGACAGATATCCAATTCTGGGTTAGAAATTATTTTCTTTAAAAATGTTGAATATTAGCCCCCATTCTCTTCTGGGTTGTAAGGTTTCTGCTGAGAGTTCTGCTGTTAGTCTGATGAGACTCCCTTTGTAGGTTACCTGTTCTTTCTCTCTATCTGCCCTTAATATTTTGTCTTTCATTTCAATCTTGGAGAATCTGAAGATTATGTGTCTTGGGGCTGATCTTCTTATATTGTATCTCACTGGGGTTCTCTGGATTTCCTGAATTTGAATGATGGCCTGTCTTGTTAGTTTGAGGAAGGTCTCCTAGATGATATCCTGAAGTATGTTTTCCAACTTGGTTTCATTCTCCCGTCTCTTTCAGGTCCCCCAGTCAGTTGTAGATTAAGTCATTTTACGTAGTCCCTTATTTCTCAGAGGTTTCGTTCCTTTTCATTCTTTTTTCCTCTACTCTTGTCTGCCTGTCTTATTTCAGAAAGACAGTCTTCAAGCTCTGTAATTCTTACCTCGGCTCAATATATTCTGTCATTGATACTTGTGACTGTATTGTGAATTTCTTGTGTTGTGTTTTTCAGCTCCATGAGGTCAGTTATGCTCCTCTCTAAACTGGCTCTTCTGGTTATAAGCTCCTGTATTGCTTTATCATAATTCTTAGTTTCCTTGCATTGGGTTACAACATGCTCCTTGGCTCAGCAAAGGTCATTATTACCCACATTCTGAAGCCTCATTCTGTCAATTCAGCCATCTTAGCCTCAGGCCAGTTCTGTGTCCTTGCTGGAGAGGTATTGCGGTCATTTGGAGGAGGAGGGACTCTGACTTTTTTAGTTTTGAGTGTTTTTTGCATTGATTCTTTCTTATCCTTGTGGGCTTATCTACCTTTGATTTTTGAGGTTGCTGACTTTTGAATGGAGTTTGTGTGGCGTCTTTTTTGTTAATGTTGTTGTTGTTGCTTTCTGTTTGCTTATTTATATTTTAACAGTCAGGCCATTTTTCTATAGGCCTGCTGTAGTTTGCTGGGGGATCACTCCAGACCCTAGTTGCTTTTTTTTTTTTTCCTTTACCTTGAGACATCACCAGTGGAGATAGTGAAACAGCAAAGACGACAACCTACTCCTTCCACTGGGAGCTCTGTCCCAGAAAGGTACTGATTATCTCTCTATTCATCTTCCCACTTTATATCTTCACTACCATGCCACTTCTCCAAATGCTCATGGTTTTACTGGTCTTCTTGTTTTCCTTTTTCTTTAAATACAATATTCACAATGTTGATACTGCCCTCTTTTAACTACAAATGTTAATAACGTACTGATCTGCTAAAATTTTAAATGGCTGAAATATGGAAGACATATTTCAATACCCTTAATCAAGCATAAACTTCATTTAAAATTTCACACTTCCTGATCTCAACATCCCTTCTCACCACCAAAAACTTATGATCTAATTATTAAAAACTACTGGTAGCTATAGAAGTAATTTCAAGCATCCATGCTCTCCCTCATCTGTGTAGAGGAGTGAGAGAGACGTAAAACAACAACAACAACAATGACAAAAAATACCCCCAAGCAAGAAAGAGCATGATGAGACAACACTTTCAGAAGTTTAGCAAGTAAAGGAGAGATAACAGTAACACTAAGAATTTAAAGAAGGCTTGAATGATTGATCGGTTGATAAATGAAACAGTTTTGACCATGTTTATGGCATAAATTAGTTCTAAAGATCAAATTCTAAAGAAGCCATGAAGAAGATAAAAAAGAACATTGAACATTGAATAATTGTAAAAATAAATACCCAGAAAGGGAGAAATCCCTGAGCTTAAGAGTTAGAACTTTTGCAATCTTACAATTACTTAGAAACGGAAACTACTTCCTTAAAATATTGAAATTCTCTAATGGAGAAAGTGCCAAATGATAGACGCAGCCCATTGAAGGATAAAACTATATTCCAAATATGCCCCTCCAAAGGTAAAACTGTATTCCAAACATAAGAATTAGGTAAGAGGGAGAGCCCAATTTCCATTATAAAGGCAAGTAGATGTCAAAAGAGATATCAAACAGTCACTGGGGGAATTAGGTGCCATCGCTGCCTAGTGGCTTGCTGAATCCATCTGGGAACAATTGCCATGTTCTTTGTTTAAGCTAATAAAGTTGTAGCCTAAAGTTGTATTCCATTAAGGAATCTCTAGAGTCTTTTATTGCCTGAGGGAAGCTAGAATCAGCAGTGAGGAAAATGGGATGATGAAAGATGTTATGTTCCTGGCTCTATGTTCACAATGCATTTGTCAAATGACAGCTTATGTACTGTACTTGTATATTTTTAAATGACATTTTAGAGATTTAAGGCACTTTTATATGTATCAAAACAGGACAAACTGACAAGAGGCCACAAACTAACATGCCACAGCAACACAAATACAAAAACCAAATCAAATTGTGGCCTTTTTTTAACATGCACTCCAGATCTCATTTCCTCATCTTGGTAGAGTCAATGTGATAGCATTTCATTCATTGTCAGATGTTAACTATCTATGTTACATGTTGTGATTATTTTTAAAGTTAGTACATTCATTTTATATAACAGTACCCCTTATGAATTCTATCCAGGAATAAGATATTTATTATATCCTATGAATCTGTACATTAGTAAACTTAAAAGACATAATTAAATTAAAACTGCTTTATAGTTATTAAATAATAACACTAGCATTATACACTGCTTTTACAACCTATCTCTATTTTAGAAATATTTTTGAAACTATGAATCATTAAAATAAAATTAAGTAGCTATATATTATTCTGATTTATAATATTATTTTACTACTATTTTATTATAATGCTAATTTATGTTTAACAGATAAGAAAACACACAGAATTATGAGCATAGTACAATGCCCCCATATAATTTATTTATTTTTTCTCATAAAGTCCAACATTTTAAAATAATAACAGGTTAAGAATAATAACTCCAAGTGAGGGCTTTATTTTTAGTACATATTATTTCAGAAAATATTAGATGGCAAAACCTAATACAGATTTGATAATTATTTTTTGTTTTTTTTTTTTTCAACAGCATCTATCGGTAACTGAAAATAAGTCATGTGGGTGATTACTTAATGTGCGGATAATGTGGATTTCTGAACTTCTTACACTAACTTCACTATATCACTCACTGACTTTCAAATTCTAGTAACGGGTAATCACTCATCAGAGAACTAACATTCACGCTAAAATATTTGTAAATTTTACATTGTTTCGATTGAATAATTTCTTCCTCAAGAATAATTTTAATTTTCTATAAAGAAGATATTCTTGTAAATTCCAAAGCAAAACTCATAGTTGAGGCTAGCAATGTCTGTTCTCGATGGTAACAATGTGATGTAGACAAGGGCTACAGATATTTAAAAATGTCAGGCCCTTCATAAGCAAGAATTTCTCTTATACTTAAAATTCTACCTACACAAAGGAAATGCTTAAAACTATACCTATTAACCCAACAGATATGCAAGAGCAACTACCCAGGTGACGGAGATCTCATTTACATATGTCAAATTAAGTTCCCATGTTTTAAAAAGACGCCAGAAATATCAGTGGATTTTAAGTAGGTCAGGAAAATCTACTCAGGTTTAGAAAGGCCTCTCAGCTAAAAGTGATTATATCCCAGGCAGCTCTTGAAAGCCAGAAACTGCCATGCTGTGCTGAATAAATTCTTCTCAATGACCTTTCCATGACAACTTTCTCATTTCCTATAATGTGGAGACAATTAGGTGTTAAATTACGTGTTTGTGGAGCAAAGCAGCAACCTTTGAAGCAGAGGTTTTATTGAAGAATATATTGGGTGAATGTGTAAAAATAGCTCCTAACAAATAATAGAGTTGTACAGTGTCCAGCACCTTAATTTAACAAATGAGAAAACTGACGTCTAAATAACTTCTCTAACTTATTGAGTGCAATACAGCAATTTTGAATCAAAGTACTACTGGAAATCACAATGAAATTCTCAGGCTAGAGATTTTTTAAATCAACATATTATTTTGTACTTTTAAATAATTCAGGTTAGGCATTTGTCTTTGGAATCAACCATTCATCTAATAGCAATGTATTGATATATAATGAAACTATCTCAAACATGGAACTATCAGGAACTGCATGGCAGTTTCTAGCTTTCAAAAGATTAATAACAAAAGTTCCCTACCCTGAGAGAAATCAGTCTTCAGCCAATACACATTCTTTTGAGAAATATCTATGTTTTAGTACTATTTTAGGTGCTTGGAACAGAGTAGTAGAAAAGATTAAAAAAAAAAAAAAAAAAAAAAAAGCATGCTACCGTTTTCATTGAGATTAACCAATAGTTGCAGTTAACAAACATGCCATAAAGTATATAGTAAGTGTTTCAAGCACATAGAGGTAAAAACTTGAAGCATGTACTGAAGGCATCTAGAAGGGAGACGATCAAAGAAGAGCTTCATCTTGATGGAAAAAATAGTAGAGGTCTAAAGAAAGGTTTATGAGGAAAGAACAAGGTATATTTGGGGAACCAAAATATATTTTGAATGGTTGTCACAGGGGTGAGTTGAGGACTTCACAAGATAGTATAGACCTGTAACGGCAGGCACATGTCGTATAACATTAAATTCTTGCTTTAAAAACCCTGGGCAGATGGTTTTAAAAAAATGTGAATAAATGACAAAGTAAAACTACATACTTTCATTCACTTCTTAAATTTCTGCTTCAATTAGAATAGAAAGGATCTCTGCCCTGCCCTTATATTCTGCCCCCAATACTGTTGCTTAAAAAACTCTTAACTCAGGCAAAATCTTCTCAAGGTGACCAGAATCTCAACTAATATTTGTCACCATGTTTTTCTTTCTAGAAATGTTCTATTTCCTATTACTTTAAATCCTGCCAAATTTTCAATATCCAGCTTAAATCCTAATTCTCCCTCAATTTTCTTATCTCAGCATTCAGAAATGAGCACCTGACAATTTTAACAGTTTTCTCATATCAGTTATCTTCACATGAGTAACATATATTACTTCCTCAATTAGATTATAAAGACCTTGAGTTTAGAGAGCAGTTTTACACTTTTTTTTTATTACCATAGTGCCTACCAGAGTAACTTATAATCCATAAAACACAATTTTAAACTACTTTGCATGAATAAATAATTTTCTGGTTAAAATGAACAATTAAATATAGTAAAATTCAACAATATTGTGACTTCTGACATAACTCCACTCAAAGCCGACTCTCAGACATCTTCCACGTAGTTTCACAGATGGTATTCACCTCACTATAACACAAACAAGTGGCTTATATGACTGAATATTTGCTTGGGCTTTTTTTTTTTTTTTTTTTTTTTTTTAGTGTTATGCACTACCAATGAGGTGGGGTTGCTTGACTTTAATACTGGTGCCTTGTTTTTCATGAGTTATTATTTCACTATTTATTTTTATGTATTCTTTACTCTCACCAATGTTAACAAACATAATAAACCCATGCTGCTTACATTTTATAGAGAGTGAGAGAAATTGTATTTTCTCAGGAAAATAACTCCAAATAAAGTCAGGGCAACAGTCTCACAATCAACAACCATACTGTTGTTCATCAAGTTTTAGCTCTTTTTCCTAAAAAGAAAAGTACTTTCCAATGCCAACAGTTACCCACCTCCCAGCAGGTAGAGCCCACGCATCGCTAATTTAAACGATACTTATTGGAATTTTGTCCTGTTTTTCCTTTTATCTGAGGACTTCGTTGGCCACTGCCTATGTGCTTTCATAAAAAAGGATCCTTCCTCCTCCTCACTTTTCCTCTGTGATCTTCCAAGGCCAAATCTGACACAGAGAGCTGTCAGAGAAGAGGGGGAAAAAACGTTCTTTATTCCATTGTGTTTTTTAAATCTTTATCTTTACCGAAACTATTAAAAGGAAAGGGAAAGAAACTGTAAAGAATTGTTTTCTGCTCTCCTTGAGTTCTTTCTCATTACTTAAAGGTTTCCCTCTACATTTTTCCCTCTGGGACTCTGACCAGATTTCACAGAATATCCCAATTCAGACAATGTGTGGCTGGCGAACTAGAGATGGACTAGAAATGACACTGCTATTTATGAGAAATTATGAGGCTTGTAGGGCCAGGTAACTGATATTCAGATCTACAAGAAAGTTAATATAGGAAAGGTTTCCGAAATATACAGTTAAAGAAACTGATTATAGTTTGCCAGTAGCACTGCTGGAATTCAGAGTTTTTTATTAGTATGTTATGTAGATATTTGTATATGTCATATAACTCAGACTACAATAAGTGACCTGTAACTATGTCCATGTTTGAATGCTTCCTGAGTGATAGGCAACTGTGTTCTCACATTTTCTAAAATAACAACAACTTTTTTGTAATGCTAGTTCTCTGCTGAATTAATCTGCAAAGCTAGGAAGAAAATTCCTAAAATGATTTTTGACTGCCATGTTGTAAAGTTTGAAATGTTAAAATATTAATTAAGATGGAGGTTAAAATCCTGTAGAGATTCATTTTCGCTAAATTTTGATGACTTATTTTCTTTATTATTATTATGTTTTTAGAGATAGCGTCTTACTATGTTGCCCAGGATGGAATTCATTTGCTATTCACAGGTGCCATTATTGCACATTGCAGGCTCAAACTCTTGGCTTTAAGGGGTTTTCTTGCCTCAGCCTCCTCAGTAGCTAGAACTGTAGGTGCGCAACACTACACCTTGCTTCAATATTTAAATTCTATCCCAATGCTGGTACTATAATGCATGTATTTTTATGCTCTCTATATTTTAATAAACGAAAAAAAGGAAATAAAAGGAAGTTAGTTGTATCCTAGGTATCTAGAAGACCATGATACTAATAATCTTAGTAATACATATTTGACCAGTTTACGGTAAAATTGAAAATAGGTTATCATTTGTTCTTGATTCAATTTACTAATGAATTAAAAAGGTGGTTTATCTGTGAAACAAGTTAGAAAGTAAATTACTATGCAAGGCCACTGACACTATAAAGGAATGAAGAGCATGCCATTGGTATGCACTACAGCTGGTGCTTATGTGTCATTTCCTTGTCAATGATTTTGATGCTATATACCTGATGGGCTTGGCTGAATCCTAGCATTTAATTGTATACATAATTTGCCACCTTCATAGTGTGCCATCCCCAAAGTAGAACATCTGACAAATGTGCAAGCAGATTTTTACTGCAAATTTGTAACACTTCAGTGCCTGTCATTTAGAAATGCATCTGTACATCCAATATCTTATTATTACTTTCACTTTGAAAGAGTCTGTAAAAATTAATGTTGAGCATGGAAATGATTATATTGCAAAGAAAGTACTATATAGCATTTGACACCTAATGAAAATTTCTTATACATATAAAGACACATTTTCAGAGATATTTTTCATTTAAACACTATTTCTACACTCTTATTCTGGTGGAATTCCATATAGTCGAACAGTTTTTAGTATATTTGATCAATTTTATGAAAATAAAAATGTTTCAGAAAGGTAATTATAAGAAAAAATCAACTATGACTCTCAGATTGAGAGTAAATCTAAAAAAATGAGTACATGATTATGTATGCAAATATGTGCACTGGGTGCCAGAAACAGCTGTGAACACATATAATTGATTTGTTAATAATCTAAGATCCAGATGAATTCTTACAACCAGATATGATAATCACCTATAGCAGGCATTGGCAAATTCTCTATAAAAATTGCAAATATTTTAGTCTTTGGAGACCATATGGTATTTGTAACAACTCCTCAACTCTGCTAGTGTCAGAAAAAGTCAGTCATAGGCAGTACATAGACAAAGGGTAAGGCTGTGCTTTGATAAAACTTATTTGTCAGGATTTCAGACTGGATTTAGCCCTGGGTGATAGTTTGTCTGTTCATAATCTACAGACAAAAACCTAATATGTGTTATACTTAACAAACAGCTCAAGTCAAACATTTATTGAAAATTAATTGCCTAGTTCATTTTGCTATTTGAATTCATTGAGGCCTTTAATTTGAGAGTTATCATAAATCAAAATGTTTATATTTTGCTATGGTATTTGGGATATTAAAGGTTTATATTATACCCTGTTATTTATAAAGCAAAATATACAAGAGAATATCTGGAGAGTCAAGGAACTGATAGTATTTGAATAGATTACTATATATATAAGTATATATATACACATATAAATACATATTCATACAAACATATATAGACACACAGAGATAATTTTTGTAGCATTTTTGACCTCCACATTAAAAGGCCAACACTAACAGTGACTATTTTACCATAAAATATATAGTATATATGCTAAATGCATACATATATTATATAGGTTCTAGAATAATATTTATAAGTAAAATATTGACATATCAAAAAGAACTAGATGACTCCCTTCTAATGACTTGTAAAATACTTCCATTGTGTCTTTTCAATGACTAAATAAATATAACCAGAATAAACAAATTTTCTAGATGCACATGCAAATATTTTATATATTTTAAATATTTGTGCCTCGTAGGCAATGCAGAATACTTTATTTTTTATCCTGTATTACTTAATATTGATTTATATCAGTAAATATTAACTACATGTTTTCTTTCCTCCATTCATTTTCTCCTACTCATTCATTCTTTTGTTGAGTCCCTTCCACTTACGTGTATACTTTATAAAAAATTATTTTCAAAGTAAAATAAAAGTAATACTTTTATCCATTTACCTATTTGGGAGGAAGAACTATTAGAATACTTTGTTACCAAATTAATACCCAACATTGGGTTTTTATAAAATTATATCCATTATAACATACACAGCATGATATATCCCTTTTCAAAACTGTTTTTCCCCAAACATTGCCTAACAGGTATTCTTTCAATAATTAACTACTTCAAGTATTGATTTTGGTATAGATACAAAAATGCTTTCATTAGATCTTGGAGTGCATTGAGATTGGATTTACAAAAAGGAGCTAAGTCAATATTTTATGATATCCTAAAAAACAAAAGTTTAGGAAATCAGAGTATTATTTTGTTTTGTTTTGTTTGTTATAGAAAGATACATCTACAATGGACTGGGTTAAGAAATATGCTTGTGGGTATACATACTAAACATGGAAAATTCAAATAAAATACTAAAAATAGTTAATGTTTTAAACATTAAAAGTCATTGTTTTGTTGTAATTTGTAAAGCATTTTATTAAATTTTGTTTTTACTTCTGGATTCTAAAGTCAATTTTTACTAAATTTATAAGGTTCTCATTTTTATCTGATTACTCAATGTTAAGCTTTTTTGTGTGTCTTTAGGCATAAAAGTGTATTAGTGCACAAATTAAGTATAAATATATAATCTATTATTATTTAAATAATTTGAAAACAAAATGATATGTACTTTAAAATAAAATATAATCCAAAATTTCATATATGTATTATTCTAAATCTGAATGTTGAATTAAAGTCTGTATCTGGCTTTTAATATAGGAGATTCACATTTCTGTTTGACAATAATTTAACTTTTCAAAATTTAATTATTTTACATCACTTCTGCCAAAAATCATGAATTTGAAACCAAATCAATCCAATCTTCCAACCACTGAAAATTAGACATAAAATAAGTTGTATTTTTTAAAAAGTTTTGGCTTTCAAAGAACATAGGAAACCATATATTTATATGATTGTAAAAATATACTATAAAATCAAAATTAAACCTGTAAGATAAAATGAGAAAATTAGAAAATTAAAAATTATAATATTGTGTATGATATATGCTTATATTTATGTAGTCATATTATTAATCTTTCTATAATATTTAAATAAATGAAAAGTATAGAATTTTATACTGAACTAATAGTCTTATATTATCAGTAAATATTAATATTGAATTAGATTCATCCCATAAAGTTACGGAATATTACCTTTTTGTTGCTAATTCTGCAATTCAAAGAAAATACATTTTTAAAATATAAACAAATTAAATGATGAAAAATGCCTATAGTATGATTACAGTTCAGAACCAAATAATTATTCAAATTTCATCTGTATTCTAAATAGAATATTGGATGCAAGTCTATTTCTTGCCTTTTCTCTAAGTAATATTAGTTTTTGGACAAATATTAAAGGCCAGAAGAAGCAGCTAGAAAAATGAATGCTTTAATATGTGTTTTGCCTAGTCTATACTGCTGCATTGGAAACTTAATTTTAAACAATACACATTAGATCCCACAATGACAGTCTTACTCATCAGTCCACAATTCAAACCAATTGGGGAAAAAAAAGGACTCTATGGAACTTGTTCCGTTTAATGTCAAAAAGTAGATATATTATTGAAGGTCAAATTTGCTTTCTTGCATTTTTTATAACAGCATTTTCTCAGCTTTTCTTCCATCACTGCCGATAATTAGACAGGTGCTTTATTCCTGATTTTGAAGACCAAAAAAAAAAAAAAAATCTAAGTTCAACAACTAGCCTTCATTTATTCACTGTTCATGCTGAGAATGATTTTTCATTGTATTTTGATAGAAAATCTTTACATGTATTAATATCTTTAAAACATGTAGCTTCATCTATCCCTTCACTCCCTTTCATTTCTTTCTTTCACTCAAAAGAAAATGGCGAACAATTAAACCAGGTTGCTAAATTTGGTGCATCCAAACTTCACAAGTTGATAGCATAATTATTTTAATAACTACTTTAAATGTAACATGGTGACAAGTTGACACTGAGGTTTGCGTCCTGGAATTTTATTTTCTAGCATTCTATTTTTACAGGACAGGAATAGTAATATGATTAGAGTGAATGTTATAATGTTTTATTTGCTTCTGATTTAGGTCTGATACACATATTTAGTACAGATTTTTTTTCAAAGTATTGAAGCTAAAGACTATGCTAAGTTGGGCAGGGGCTATCTGAAAAGAGCAGAGACAATATAAGACTAGTCATACTAATGTTTCCTCATCGGTGAAAATAAAATTCATAAAAATATAATTTCCTTCTTTTGATAACTCAATAGAATTTCATACAAACATGACAATGCAACTTCTGTTCTATTTAAATAAAGACTTCAATGTACTTAACATTTATCTTTTTAGTCACAAATAATTTTATAAACAAATTAATTTTTTCTTTTAGAAAAGATCTTTATCTGTTTTAGTAGAACTCAGTTTCAGTGAAATGTTAGACTGTAGCATGGTTTTTATTACTTTTGTAAAAATAAAAGTAACCCTTTAGCCTAAGAGTACACAAATTGTAGGGATGATATATGTCACATATTAATATACAATATGCATTACTTAATAAAGGTGACACTTTCTGGGAAATATGTCTGTATATTAAACAGTGTGACTGTATATTAAACAATATCTATAGTTATTACATTTATGTCTTGACAATTTGTCCTATTATTTTATCTGGCTTCAAAAAATATTTCTTGCTCATCATTCCTGATTGTGATGATCAATTAGTAGCACCTATCAAGCCATAAATAATTGTATTCCCAAGAGAAATAAAAATTAGAAATCTGTTTTTTAAAATGTTGATGAAATGTTTATATCCAAATTAAATAAATCTACACATATTTATTTGACTAAAATTGTATGCATTCTAAAAAAATATTAAATTTCAATATTTCTATTATTGATCCCCAATAAAGAAAAATAAAGACATGAGGGAAAAGGACTATGAACGGATAAGAGTATGAAATTTCTGCCAGCAGAAGTTACAAGTGTTTTCCTTCCTGCAGTGCTCTAGAGAACTCACTGTTCTATTCTAAGTTGGTCAGAGGTTGCCTGCTTACTTATTCAATGCCATTTATGAATTGGCTTCTAAAGTCAGTAGTGATGGATACAAAAATAATTTTTTTTCTGACTATAAATATCCTGGGGAACTAAAGTGGATGTTTCTTAACTCCTTTTGACATAAATTTATCTTCCATGTTTGTTTGGTTCAGAGATTATTAAACATTTTCAAAGTCCTAGTTCAGCTTCTTGATCCTCTACGGAATTGTAGATGATATGTGCAAATGCTAAGAATCCTCACTATTGATATAATAAGCTTCTCTCTCTCGGTTAGATTTATAATTTCTTATAACAGACTTACTTCCTGGATGTCTCAGAGAAGACAGTCCTTGGGTTAATAACTTACTAACCCAATATTTTTCTTTAATCCTTGCCTCACATTTTAATAAATATCAAAATCTCAAACTCCTCAGATATTTGCACGTTTCCTTAGTTCAATTGCTAATGGCTTCTACTTTTTAAGTTTGAACTATCTATTCTGAAAAAGAGGTTAAAATCTTTTTGAAAGACTCTGTCTTTTTAAATGTAAAAACTATTCAAGCATTTTGACCAAAATAATAAAGTGACTGTATTTTTTCCCTTACTTTTCCTTCGGTGATATTCTTGAGCTAGGCTCTGAAACATTTAGAAAGTGATTATGAGGGCTGGAATAGTCTGTTATTGCCAACTAAAGTACAGTAGGTGGTTTGAGATTGCGTTCAGTAACATTCATTTATCAAGCATATTCCAAAACTACATCTCTAGACATAAATACCTGACATTACCAATTAAGCATATACAGTACTAAGATATATCATTTGTAACATAAAAGACAGAAAGCACTGTTCAACTATCAGAAATATTAAGATATCTTAAGAATGTTATGACTACATAGATACAGATCTTTCACATCTAAAGTTTGCTTTCATTTCTACTGTTACCTGTTTTTCTTAAAAGCAGAAAAAAAAATATTATCTATCCTGTTAAATCTGAGAAGGAGATTCTTAAGGAAAATTGTAATTCAAGGAACTTCAGCTTTTATTCTTCTTGTTTATTAGTATATCTAGATAAATGCTCTGAATAACTGTAAGGAAAATGTCCTCTAATTGTGGTCCCTGAATCAGTAGCATCAACCTTATGTGGGAACATGTTAGAAATAAAACCTCTGTGGCCTGTCCCACACCTACTAAATCAGGCAATCTGAGGGTATACATAGAAATATGATTTTAACAAGACCTCCAAGTGAGTCTTATATATTCCAGATCGGTCTGGAGTTAAAGAAGATAGATATAGCTATAGCTAATCCTAGCAAAGTGTACGGTTATATTTATAGGGTGATTTTCTTCTTCCTGTTGCTATATAATGCACTTGATAAAACTCACTTGATGAAGCTTTTATTTCCCCATAGATTTTCTGAGTTGTATTTCCCGGATACATTAAACTACTCACCTTTCTTTTCTTTTTCAATTTTTGTAAATTTCCTACCACACATTTTCATAAAATTCTGCAACACTTGTCTTTTGGTTTCTAATTTTATAGCTCTTTAATTTCTCTGCATTATCTAGTTTCTGCTCCATTCTATTTCTACATCAAGACTTTTCAAACTATAACGTGCATATGAAACAACTTAAGATCTTGTTAAAATGCATATTTAATTCAATTACATGAGTGTGGGACCTGAGATTCTGCATTTCTAAAATGTTTCTGGATGATGTTCATGCTGCTTATGCAGAGACCAGACTTTGAGTAGCAGCATAATTATTTCAGATACATCCAGACACAATTTGCCAAATGCTTAAACAATGATGCCAAATACACTGTCTCTGGTTGGTTTAATAGTGGCCTTTCCAAAAGACATGTCTATCCAGGACCTCTGAATGTCACCTTGTTTGGCAAAAAAGCTTCGTGCATGCAATGAAGTTAAAGATCACAAATCAAGGTCATCTGGGATTCCCTGAGTTAATTCTAAATACAATCATCAAATGTCCTTATAAGAGACAGAAGAGGCCGGGCGTGGTGGCTCATGCCTGTAATCCCAGCACTTTGGGAGGCTGAGGTGGGGGGATCACGAGGTCAGGAGTTCGAGACCAGCCTGACCAACATGGTGAAACTCCATCTCTACTAAAAATACAAAACAAATTAGCCAGGCATGGTGGTGTGCACCTCTATTCCCAGATACTCAGGAGGCTGAGGCAGGAGAATCGCTTGAACCCAGGTGGCGGAGGTTGCAGTGAGCCGAGATCACACCACTACACTCCAGCCTGGGTGACAGAGTGAGACTCCATCCCCCTCCCAAAAAAAAGGTATACAGAAGAGAAGAGGATGTAAATACAAAGGAGAAAGCCAAGTGAAGACAGATACAGAAGTCTGAGTAACTCAGCTCCAAACCAAAGAACACCTGGGGCCATCAAAAGCTAGAAGAGGTAAGAAAATATTCTTCCCTAGACCTTTATTGAAGTATGAGGAATTAAATTTCAATTGTTTTAAACACTCAAGATTTTAGTATTTTTAAATTGTAGTGCTGGGAAATTAATACAATGTCACATGCCCACAATCTGTAAATAAATGTTTCTTTCTTATGTAGGTGTTGTTCAGCAGAATTCAAATTTTCAACAAGAAGGTATCTAGCACATATGATAATTCAAATATAGTTCTGGACAGTATTTGGAGATGCTTAGATAAATACAAAACCCTTTGCTCATGTAGTTCAAACAGAGAGGAAAAAGAAACACAATAAAACGATAAAAAAAAGTTAGAAAAAAATAAATGCTATGTGAATATAAAGCAAGGCAACGGGTATCAAAAGTATAACAAAGAATGATGGATGCTGCAATTATAAATATGGCAGTCAGGGTGGGCGTCAATGAGAATATGACATTTGAAGAAGACTAGAATATGACTTGAAAGAGATGAGGAAGTTGTTCATGCAGTTAACTTCTGAAGAGCACTTTAGGTAGAGGAAACAGACACTGCAAAGGCTGAAGGGGAAGTACCTGATATGCTCAAGAAACAATAACGTGCCAATGTGACTCTAATAGGGTGATAGTAATAATGAAACTAGTTATAACAGCAAATATTAATACCTAATATTTATTTAGGGCTTACTTTACTATATTTCAGATAACTCATTTGGGTTACTTTAATACATTTTTTATAACCTTACTAGTCAGTGACTTGTACTCATTTTACAGATCGGAAGGTTGAACCTTAAGAAGTAAAATCACTTTCCTAAGGCTAGATATCTAGCTCATGCAGAAGTCATGATTTACATCTGAAGTCTGAGTACAGAGTTAATCCTTTTGATCAGGACACAGTAATGACTCCTAATTGGGTGATATTAAGAAATGTAATTTATTTGGAAGATTAATGGCAAGTATTTAAAAATAATTAAAACTGTATGAGCAGGGAATTCTTATTTTAGCTTTTTCATATAGAGTTTGGAAGATACTGTTCCAGAAGTAAAAAAAGCTGAACAAACTAAATTCAACTACTTTCCTTGCACTCATCAGAGAATTGAAGTTGTAGGGCAAACTGTCACCCCAAAATCTGGAGAAAGAAGTGATCTCAGAGAGCCACAGTCAAAATCTGGTTACTTGGATCAACTGCCACTAGACACATAAACTGTTATGAACACTTAAATGGTAATTTTGATAAATTTGTTGTGTCTGAATGTGAGTTGGCACATGAATGAGAAACTTCTGAAGGCCACAGTCTTAACAGTTTCTACACATTTGTGGATTTTACCTTAAAGGACACAAACATATTCTCCAGAAAGGGCCCAGAAAACTCTGAAGTGCTTTTAAACTCTGAAGGGCATTCTACATAACAAAGGTTTACTTTCCAGCGGAAAAGACTTGAGCAGAGCCTAACTTTACTTGGGTAGACAGCCTTTGCCCAATTCCAGCCCTCTGTAACTTTCATGTCTCTCCTAAGTGAGAAGGGCGGGAGAAGGTGAAGCAAAACTTGTGAAATTCACATACTAGGGACAAGAGTCAATACAAGACTAAGATTTAATCACAGGATTTGGAAGGTACCCTTTCTTCAGCACCTTACTACCATGACAACAAGTCTCTTGAATAATAAAAGTGGATTACAGCTTAAAGAGCTACAATATTCAGCCTCTACCTAAGGAGTGGTTGTCAAGCAAGCCCCCAGACAACAGGGTGCTAGAAAAATGAAGACATTTGAAGCCTCTGACACCTACAGCTACAGCAAATATTAAACACAGCCCAACTCCTACTAAGATTAACATAAAACCTCACGCTAAAAGCCTATTTCCCCATTTCCATCACTGCTAATATGATGCCCAGATTTCAGTAAGAAATTACAATGCAGACAAAAAGGCAAGAAAATCTACACTCTGAAGAGACAAAGCAAGCATAAGAAGTATACTATTATTTATGCTATACAGATTTTGGAATTACAAAATAAAGAATTTAAAATAGCTATTACGTTGTTAATGTAATCAAAGAGGAAAAAAACCATGCAAAGCAGATGGTTTATGTAAGCAGTAACGTAGAAACTCTAAGAATCAAAAGGAAATGCATGAAGTCAAGAATACTGTTACAGAAATGAAGAATGTCTTTGGAGAGATCATCGATAGATCAGAAATATCCCAGGAAAGAATCAGTGTGTTTGAAGATATGTTAATAGACACTTACCAAATGAAATTGCAAAAAGAAAAAGAATGACAAAAATAGAACAGAACATTGAAAAATTGTGAGACTATTTTAAACGGTGTTAACTTATGTTTAATTGGAAATTCAGACAGAGAATAAAGAAAGAAAAGAACAGAAGAAATACTACAAGTAATTATGGCCAAGAATTTTCCAAAATTTTGACAGATATCAAATCTCAGATACAGAAATTCAGAGAACACCAAGCAGGATAAATAGCAAAACTTCTACACTTAAGCATTTATTATATTCAAGCTGAAGAAATATAAAAATACAAAAAGCCAAAAGATGAAACACAATATCGATTAAAGAACAAGAATAAGAATTGTAGACAGTTGTCAACAGAAATAAGGCATTAAAGAAGAGTGAAGTGAAATATTTAAAGTGTTGAAACAAACAAACAGCATACTAGAGTACTATGTCAGGCAAACTTACCCTTCAAAAGAGAAGGAGAAACAAACATTCTCAACAATAGAAAAACTGATGAAAGTCATCACCAATAGACTTGTACTGCAGGAAATATTAAAGAATTATTCAAGGAAAATAAAAATGACAATGACACAGTTCAGAAACTCAGATCCTCATTTAAAAAATGCACCTAATAAAGAATAAATATAAATAATATATTTTCTTTTTCTTATTCTTAATTGATAACTGACTGATTAAAGTAATAAATTGACTATATATTGGTTGGTTATATAGCTTATAAATAAATAAAATGAATTCTAGCAATATCACAAGTGATAGGAGTGAAAAATTAGGTATGCTTTTTTATGAAGTATCAACACTAAAATGTGAAGAGTATGGTATTATTGGATGAGGGTCTTAGACTAGTTAAAAATTTAGAATGCAAACTCTAAAAATAAAAAATTATACAATATTTTCAACCTAAAACAAAAGTTAACTAGAAATTAAGAGATAGCTAGAAAATCTACAAGGATTTGGAGATTAAAAAAGAAAAACTTCTAAGTAACATAGAGGTCAAAGAAAAGGTCTTGAGATATTTTTAAAATATTTTGAAATAAAAATGAAAATACAACTTAATATGGGAGATATGACTAAAGCAGTTCTTTGAGTAAATATATAGAATTGAATGCATATATTAGAAAAATAAATAAATTCAATAATCTAAGCTTCAACAATTAATTAAAAAGAACAATTTAACCCTAAATAAGGCAGAAGAAAAGCAATAATAATACTTAAAAAATACTTCAATGAGAATTTCAGTAAGACTTCCTGAAAGAAGGAAACAATAGAAAAAATAAGAACATGAAAATCTAGTTTTATGAAGAGCAAGAAAATTCATGAATATAACTCAGTTAAACCAAAAAAAAAAAAAACACAAAAGACACAAGTTACATACATGAGAAGTGGATGAAAGGTCATCATTACTAATCACATCACTTTTAACAAGATAATAAGTGAATATTATGGATATTTCTATGCCCATATCTGATAACTTAGATACAATAATACCTTGAAAAACACAAACTACCAAAACTCACACAAAAGAAAAAAATAGATCATATACATAATAATTAATAACCTTCACAAAAAAAACACATCAGGACCATGTGGATTTCACTTGCAAATTCTCCCCACACTTAAGGCAATTGACAGTAATCATAATCTCTTCCAAAAAGTGGAAACATAGAAAACAATCGCTGGCCAACTGCAGTGACTCATGCCTGTAATCTCAGCACTTTGGGAGGCTGAGGCAGGCAGATGGCTTGAGCTGAGGAGTTTGAGACCTTATCTCTATACACACGAAAAAGGAAAAAAAAATTAAGAATCTTAGCCAGGCATAATGATGTGTGCCTGTGGTTCCAGCTACTTGGGAGGTTGAAGTGAAAGGATCATCTGAGCCCAGGGAGGTGGAGGTTACAGTGAGCTGTGATTGCACTACTTCACTGCAGCTTGGGCAACAAGAGTAAAACTTTATTTCAAAAAAAAAAGAAGAAGAAGAAGAAGAAGAAGAAGAAGAAGAAGGAGGAGAAGAAGAAGAAACTTGCTAATGCTTTCCTAACCATCATTACTCTAATGCCGAATCCAGATTACAATATGATAAGGAAGGAAAACTGTAGCTCAATATATTTCATGTATATAATGCAAAAAAATCTTCAAACATAGAATACAATATATAAAATAATGCAATACACCATGACGAAGTGAGGGCTTATGCGAGCATGCAAGGCTAGTTTGACATTAAAACAATCAATCTGCGCATCAGGAATCATCATGGTAGATGAGAGGCAGAACTAGATGACAGCTCTGACTGGGACAGACAGCAGCAAGTGGAGGCTGGCATCATGAATTTTAGCTCCATATTGATGCAAGAACAAACCAGCAATCTCGAAAGGACCCACAGACCCTCTAGAGTGCTCCTCCAGGACCTGGGAGACACACCAAATACTGTGCTGGTATCCGTGGCTGAGAGACCCATAGACGGTTCATATCACAGGACTCTGTGCAGACAGTTCCCAGTACCAGATAGACTTGCTGAGTGGCTAGACCCAGAACAGAGACAACAATCACTGCAACTTGGTTCACAAGAAGCCATATACATAGAAAAAGGAGGAGACTACAATATCAAGGGAACACCCTGTGGGACAAAAGGATCTGAACTACAGCCTTCAACCCTAGACCTTCCATTTGACACAGCCTACTCAAATGAGAAGGCACCAAAAAGCCAACTCTGGAAATATGACAAAACAAGGATTTTTAACACCCTCCAAAAATCACAGTAGTTCACCAGCAATGGATCCAAACCAAGAAAAAATCCCTGATTTATCTGAAAAAAAATTCAGGGGGTTAGTTATTTAGCTAATCAGGAAGGAACCAGAGAAAGGTGAAGCCCAATGCAAGGAAAACCAAAATATGATACAAGAAGTGAAGGGAGAAACATTCAAGGAAATAGCATAAAGAAAAAACAATCAAAATTTCGGGAAACATTGGACACACTTATAGAAATGCAAACTGCTCTGGAAAGTCTCAGCAGTAGAATTGAACAAGTAAAGAAAGATATTCAGAGCTGAAAGGCAAGTATTCAAATCAACCTAATCCAACAAAGATAAAGAAAAAAATAAGAAAATATGAACAAAGCCTCCAAGAAGTTTGGGATTATGTTAAATGACCAAACTTACGAGTAATTGGTGTTCCTGAAAAAGAAGAAAAATCTAAAAGTTTGGAAAACACATTTGGGGGAATCGTCGAGGAAAATATCCCTGGCCTTGCTAGAGACCTAGATATCAAAAAAAAAAAAAAAAAAAAAAAACCCAAAAAAAAAAAAAAAAAAAGCACAGAGAACAACTGGGAGATTTGCTGCAAAAAATATCATCACCTAGGCACATTGTTATCAGGTTATCTAAAGTTAAGATGAAGGAAAGAATCTTAAGAGCTGTTAGACAAAAGAACCAGGTAACCTATAAAGGAAAAACTATCTGATTAAAAGCAGATTTCTCAGCAGAAACTCTACAAGCTAGAAGGGATTGGGGCCCTGTCTTCACACACATACATATATATATATCAGCCATGAATTCTGTATACACTGAAACTAAGCATTATATATGAAAGAAAGATACAGTCTTTTTTAGACAAACAAATACTGAGATAAGTCACCACTACCAAGCCACAAATGTAAGAACTGCTAAAAGAGGTTCTAAATCTTGAAACAAATCCTGGAAGCACATCAAAACAGAAACTCTTTAAAGCATAAATCACAGAGGACTTATAAAACAAAAATATAAGTAAAAAAGCAAAAACAATAAACAAAAAAATCCAAGGCACACAGGAAACAAATAGCATGATGAATGCAACAGTACCTCACATCTCAATACTAACATTGAATGTAACAGGCAACAAATAGCATGATGAATGGAATGTACCTTACATTTCAATACTAATGTTAAATATAAATGGTCTAAATTCTCCACTTAAAATATGCAGAACTGCAGAATGGATAAGAACTCACAAACCAACTATCTGCTGCCTTCAGGAGACTCACCTAACACACAAAGACTCATATAAACTTAAAGTAAAGGGAAGAAAAAATGCATTTCACACAAATGGACAACAAAAGCAAGCAGGGTTAGCTATTCTTTATATCAGACAAAACAAACTTTAAAGCAACAGTGGTTAGAAAAGACAAAGAGGAACAATATATAATGGTAAAAGGCCTTCTGCAACAGGAAAATAACACAATCTTAAACATATATGCACCTAACTCTGGAGCTCCCAAATTTATAAAACAATTACTAATAGACTTAAGAAATGAGATAGACAGAAACACAATAATAGTGAGGGACTTCAATACTCCACTGATGGCACTAGGCAGGTCATGAAGACAAAAAGTCAACAAAGAAAGAATTGATTTAAACTATACCTTGGAATAAATGAACTCATCAGATATATACAGAACATTTCATCTGACAACTGCAGAATACACATTCTATTCAACAGTGCATGAAACTTTCTTCAAGATAGACCATATGATGGGCCATAAAACAAGCCTCAATAAATTAAAGAAAGTTGAAATTATATCAAGCATTCTTCATACCACAGTGGAATAAAACTGGAAATAAACCCCTCAAAAAATATTCAAAGCCATGCAAATACATAGAAATTAAATAACCCGCTCCTGAATAAGCATGGGGTCAAAAACAAAATCAAGATTGAAATTAAAGAATTCTTCAAATTGAATGACAGTAATGACACAACCTCCCCCAACCTCTGGGATACAGCAAAGATGATGCTAAGGGAAAAGTTCGTAGCCCTAAATGCCTACATCAAAAAGACTGAAAGAGCACAAACTGGCATTCTAAGGACACACCTCAAGGAACTAGAGAAACAAGAAGAAACCAAACTCAAACCTAGCAGAAGGAAGGAAATAACCAAGATCAGAGCAGAAATAAATGAAATTGAAACAACAACAAAAAAAATTACAAAAGATAAATGAAACAAAATTTGGTTCTTTGACACTACTGAAATAAAAAGATCATTCAAGGCCATTATGAACACTTTTATGCACATAAACTAGAAAACCTAGAAGAGATAGATAAATTCCCGGAAAAATACAGCCTTCCTAGCTTAAAAAAGGAAGAATTGGATAACCTGAACAGACCAATAACAAGCAACAAGATCGAAATAGTAATTTAAAAATTACCACCACCAAGAACAAAATTCCAGGACCAGACATATTCACAGCAGAATCCTACCAGCCATTCAAAGAAGAAGTGGTACTAATCCTGTTGACACCATTCCACAAGACAGAGAAAGAAGGAATCCTCCCTAAATCATTCTATGAAGCCAGTATTATCCTAATTCCAAAACCAGGAAAGGACAAACCAAAAAAGAAAACCCACAGACCGATAGCCTTGATGAACACAGATGCTAAAATCGTTAACACAATACTAGCTAATTGAATCCAACAACATATCAAAAAGATAATCCAACATGATCAAGTGGATTTCATACCAGAGATGCAGGGATGGTATAACATATGCGAGTCAATAAATGTGATATACCATATAAACAGAATTAAAAATAAATCACATGATCATCTCAATAGATGCAATAAAAGGCATTTGACATGGCAATTTTTGAATAACCATTTGAATCTCTCTGATTGCTATTGGTCTGCTCAGGACATCTAATTATTCCTGATTTAAGCTAAGAGGATTGTGTCTTTCCAGAAATTTATCCATATCTTCCAGGTTTTCTAGTTTGTGTACATAAAGGTATTCATAGTAGCCTTGAATAGTCTTTTATTTCAGCAGTGTCAGTTATAATATATCCTGTTTCATTTCTTAGTGAGGTTATTTGGATTTTCTCTCTTCTTTTCTTGGTTAAACTTGCTAAAGATCTATCAATTTCATTTATCTTTTCAAAGAACCAGCTTTTCGTTTCATTTATCTTTTGTATCATTTTTTTGTTTCAGTTTCATTTATTTCTGCTCTGATCCTGGTTATTTCCTTTCTCCTGCTGGGTTTGGGTTTGATTTGTTCTTATTTCTCTAGTTCGTTGAGGTGTGACCTTAGAATGTCTGTTTGTACTCTTTCAGACTTTTTGATGTAAGCATTTAGGGGTATCAACTTTCCTCTTAGCACCACCTTTGTTGTACTGCAAAAGTTTTGCTAGGTTGTGTCACTATTGCCATTCGGTTCAAATAATTTTTTAATTTCCACCTTGATTTTGTTTTTGACCCAGTTCTTATTGAGGAGCAGATTATTTAATTTCCACATATTTGCATGGTTTTGAATGTTTGTTTTGGAGTTGATTTCCAGTTTTATTCCACTGTGGTCTGGGAAAGTGCTTGATATAATTTCAAATTTCTTTAATTTATTGAGGCTCATTTTGTGGCCTAAAATATGGTCTATCCTGGAGAAAGTTCCATGCGCTGTTGAAGAGAATGTATATTCTGCAGTTGTTGGATAGGATGTTCTGTAAATAGCTGTAAATCCATTTGTTCCATGGTATAGTTTAAATCCATTGTCTCTTGGTTGACTTTCTGTCTTGATGACCTGCCTAGGGCTGTCAGTGGAGTACTGAAGTCCCCCACTATTATTGTGTTGCTGTCTATCTCACTTCTCAGGTCTATTAGCAATTGTTTTATAAATTTGGGAACTCCAGTGTTAGGTGCATATATGTTTAGGATTGTGATATTTCCCTGTTAGACAAGGCCTGCTTGCTTTTGTTGTCTATTTGCATGGAATTTCTTTTTCCACCCTTTACCTTAAGTTTATATGCATCCTTAAGTGTTAGATGAGTCTCAAAGGCAGCAGATAGTTGGTTGGTAAATTCTTGTCTATTCTGCAATTTTGTATCTTTTATGCAGAGTATTTAGGCCACTTACATTCAACATTAATATTGAAATGTGAGGTACCATTCCATTCTTCATGATATTTGTTGCCTGTATACCTTGTTTTTTGTCTTTCTTTAAATTGCATTTTTGTTCTATAGGTCCTGTGAGATTTAAAGGAAAAGGAACAGTGAGTAGAGTAAACAGACAACTCACAGAGTGGGAGAAATCTTCAAAATCTACACATCTGACAAAGGACTAGTATCCAGAATCTACAATGAACTCAAACAAATTAGCAAGAAGAAAGAGAAACAATCTCATCAAAAAGTGGGTTAAGGACATGAATAGACAATTCTCAAAACAAGATATACAAATGGCCAGCACATGTACGAAAAAATGCTCAACATCACTAGTGATCAGGGAAATGCAAATCAAAATCACAATGCAGTATCACCTTACTCTAGTAAGTATGGCCATAATAAAAAAAAATAATAAAATTAGATGTTGGTGTGGATGTGGTAAAAAGGGAACACTTCTACACTGCTGGTGGGAATAGAAACTAGTACAACTGCTATAGAAAACAGTGTGGAGATTCCTTAAAGAACTAAAAATAGAACTGCCATTTGACACAGGAATCCCACTAACTGGGTATCTACCCAGAGGAAAAGTAGTCATTATTAAAAAAAAAAAAAAAAAAAAAATACTTGCACACACATTTATAGCAGCACAATTCACAATAGCAAAAATGTGGAACCAGCCCAAATGCCCATCAATCAATGAGTGGATAAAGAAACTGTGGTGTACGTATATGATGGAATACTACTCAGCCATAGAAAGGAATGAATTAACGGCATTTGCAGCCAACTGGATGAGAATGGAAACCATTATTCTAAGTAAAGTAACACAGGAATGGAAAACCAAACATTGTCTGTTCTCGCTCATAAGTAGGAGCTCAGCTATGAGGATGAAAAGGCAGAAGAATGACAGAAGGGATTTTGGAGAGTCGGAGAGAAAGGGTGGGAAGGTGGTGAGGAAGAAAAGACTACAAATTGGGTGTAGTGTATAATGCTCGGGTTATGAGTGTACCAAAATCTTATAAATTTCCACATAAAGAACTTACTCATGTAACCAAACACCACTTGTTCCCCAATAACCTATGGAAATTTAAAAAATATATAGACATATAAGTGGCCAACAGTCATATGACAAATTGCTCAACATCACTAATCCTCAGATAAATGAAAATCAAAACCACAATGAGAAACTATCTCACACCAGTCAGAGTGGCTATCATTAAGTAGTCAAAACAACAGATGCTGGAGAGGTTGCAGAGGAAAGGGAACACATATACACTGTGGGTGGAAATGTAAATTAAGCCAATCACTGTGGAAAGCACTTTGGAGGTTTCTCAAAGAACTTAAAACAGAGATTCTGTTTGACTCAGCAATCTCATTTCTGGGTAGATACCCAAAGGAAAATACATCATTCTACCAAAAAGACACATGTACTCATATGCTCATTGCTGTACTATTCACAATAGCAAAGACATGGAATCAACTCAGGTGCCCAACAATGGTAGGTTGGATAAGGAAAACATAGTACATATACACCATGGAATATTATGCAGCCACAAAAAAAGAATGAAATCATGTTCTTTACAGCACCATAGATGGAGCTGGAAGCCATAATCCTAAGAAATTAATGCAGAAACAGAAAACCAAATACTACATGTTCTCACTTATACATGGGATCAACAACAAGCACACATGTACATAAATCGGGGAACAATAGACACTGTGGACTGGTAGGGGGTGGCAGGAAGGAGTGGGGGCTGGGTTAAAAACTACCTATTGGGTACTATGTTCACTACCTGGGTGATGGGATCCATACTACAAACCTCAGCATCATGTAATATTCCCATGTAATAAACCTGAACATGGACCTCCTGTATCTAAAATAAAAGTTGAAATTATAAACAAAACAAAACAAAAACTCCTAGAAGATAACATAGGAGAAAATCTAGATGATCATGGGCAAGTTGATGGCTTTAGATCCAGTAAAGAAATAATTGATAAACTGAACTTTAGTGAAATTAAATTTCTGTTCTGTGAAAAACATTATCAACAGAATGAGAGGTTAAACCATAGACTAGGAGAAAACATTTGCAAAGGATATACCAGATAAAGACATTCAAGAGAATATATTCAAGATATAAAAAGAACTTTTAGAACTCAATGAAAAAATGATCAAACTAATGAAGAAATGGGCAAAAGATCTGAACAGGCACCTGACAAAAGAAGATACACAGATGGCAAACATGGATCTGAAAAGATATTCAACATCATATGTCTTTAGGGAATTATAAACTAAAAAAATATACTGCTACACATCTATTACAATGGCAAAAGTCCAAAACACTGACAACACCAAATTCTTACAACGATGTGGGGCATCAGGAAATCTCATTCATTGCTGATGGAAATGAAAAATGGTACCGCCATGATTGAAGAAACAGTTCAGTCGTTTCTTAGAAAACTAAACATACTCTTACCATATGATCCAGCAATTGCATTCCTGGGTATCCACTCAAATGAATCAAAAGCTTAAGCCCATACAAAAGCTTGCACCCAAAGTTTATAGCGGTTTTATTCATAATTGCCAAAACTTGGAAGTATATCCTTCAGTAGGTGAATAAATAAATAAACTGTGGTACATTTAGTTAATGGAATGTTAATGAGCGCTAAGAGGAAATGAGTTATCAAGCCATTAAAAGACATGTAGGAACCTAAAATACATATTATTTAATGAAAGAAGCCAATCTGAAAAGGGTACATATTGTATGATTCCAACTATATAGCATTCTGAAAAAAGCAAAATCATGAAGATAAGTAAAAATATCAGTGGCTGCAGGGTTTGAGGTAAGATATGATTTTTTTAGGGCAGTTAAACTATGTGATACTATTATAGTGGATGCATCATTAATATATTTGTCAAAACTCATAGAATATGAAACACCAAGAGTGAAATCTAATGTAGACTATGGAGTTTGGTTTATAATGATGTGTTAGCGTAGGTTCATTGATTGTAATAAATGTAACACTCTGGTTTAGAATGTTGATAGTGTATGTGTGTTGGGGGTGAGGCTGGGGGAAGTAGGGGATATATGGAGACTCTGTACTTTCAATTTTGCTGTGAACCTAAAACTGCTCTAAAAATAAACTCTGTTAAAACAAACAAACAAACAAAAATAGCGGGACAAGAGATTGGGAGCTTATTATTAGCCTCTTTTAAGAAAAAATACTAGCCAAGAAACTTACATCCTGCCAAACTAAACTTCATAAATGAAGGAGAAATAAAATCTTTCCCAAACAAGCCTTCACTAAGAGTTGTCACCACTACACTGATCCTACAGTCAAAGGATTTTCAAATACAGAAATGAAAGAATGATACTCACCAACAACAAAGGAAATAGAAATACAAAGCTCACAGATCCTGTAAAGCAACAATCAAAACTTCAGAACAACTAGCCAACAACACTACATCAGCAACAAAATCTCACATAGCAATTTTAACCTTGATGCAAAGAGCCTAAATTCCCAACTAAAAAGACACAGAGTGGCAAATTGTATATATATACAAAAAAAAAGATAACCATCTGCTGTCCACTAGAGACCCACCTATTGGCTAAAGATACATTCAGACTCAAAGTAAAACAGTAGAGAAAGATATATCATGCAAACAGAAAACAAAAGTGAGTAGCAGTAGCCATTCTTATATCAGATAAAAAAGACTTATATCAACAACACTGAGAAAGAGACAAAGAAGGGTATTATATAAGATAAAGGTTTGAGGCCAGGCACAGCGGATCATGCCTGTAATTCCAGCACTTTGGGAGACCGACGCGGGCGGATCACGAGGTCAGGAGATCGAGACCTTCCTGGCTAACACGGTGAAACCTCGTCTCTACTAAAAATACAAAAAAATTAGCCGGGAGAGGTGGCCGGCGCCTGTAGTCCCAGCTGCTCTGGAGGCTGAGGCAGGAGAATGGCGTGAACCCGGGAAGCGGAGCTTGCAGTGAGCTGAGATCATGCCACTGCACTCCAGCCTGGGTGACACAGAGAGGCTCCGTCTCAAAAAAATAAAAATAAAACATAAATAAATAAATAAATAATAATAATGAACGGTTGAATATAACAAGAAAATATAGCTGTCTTAAATATATATGCACCCACCACTGCAGAACCTGGATCCATTAAACAAATACTGTTGGATCTAAGAAAACAGACTGATAGTAATAAAACAATACTGGGGAACCTCAACACCCCGCTGACATCAATAGAGACCCTGAGGCAGAAAATCACCAAAAAACTCTGGACTTAAACTAGATATAGACCAAATGGACCTAATAGACATCTACAGAACATAATACTCAAACAATTGCAGAATATACATTCTTCTCATATTTGCAAAGAACATTCTCCAAAATCGACCATCTGATTGGCCGTAAGGCAAGTCTCAAAAAAAAAAAAAAAAAAAAGAAAGAAAGAAATTGTACCAAGTATTTTCTCAGAGCACAGTGGAATAAAGTTAAAAATCAATACCAAGGGGAACTCTCAAATCTACACAAGTACATGGAAAATAAACATGTTGCTTCTTAACAACTTTGGAGTAAATAAAGGCAGAAATAAAAAAAAAATTAAAAGAATGAAAATAGAGATACAACATATCAAAACCTTTGGGATGCAGCAAAAGCAGTGAGAAAGGAAAGTTTATAGCATTAAATGTCTATGTCAAAAAGATAGAAAAATCTCAAATTAACAACCTAACATTGTAACTCAAGGAACTAGAAAAACAAAAGAAAACCAACCCCAAAGCTGGCAGAAGAAAAGAAATAAAAAAGATCACTGCAGAAATGAATGAAACTGAGATTAACTAAAGATACAAAGAATCAATGAAACTAAAAGCTGGTTTCTTGAAAGGATAAACAAAAACCACAGACTACTAGCTATAGTATTATAAGAGAAGATTCAAATAACTATAATCAGAAATAATAAAGGTAACATCACAACTGTTACCAGAGAAATACAAAAGATCATCAGAAATTACTATGAACACTTCTGGGCACACAAACTAGAAAACATAGAGGAAATGAATAAATTCATGGAAACATACAATCTCCTGAGGTTGAATCAGAAACAAATAGAAACATTGAACAGATCAACAGCAAGTAATGAAATTGAATGAGTCATAAAAATCATAACAACAACAACAACAACAAAGCCTAGGACCAGAAAGATTCACATCCAAAGTTTACTAGACACACAAAGAAGAGCTGGTATCAATCTTACTGAAACTATTCCAAAAAATCAAGGAGAAAACATCTTTCTTTAACTTATTCTACGAATTAAGTTTCATCCTTACACAAAAATCAGGCAAAAACACAACCAAGAGAGAAAACTACAAACCAGTATCACTGATGAACTGTCATAGGTGCAAAACTCAACAAAATGCTAGCAAACCAATTCCAAAAGGACGTCAAGAAATAATTAACCATGATCAAGTGGGCTTATTCCAGGAATGCAAAGATGTTTCATCATTCGCAAAACAATAATCACGATCCACCAAATTAACAGAACTAAGTACAGAAACCGTGTGATCAGCTCAGTTGATACACAAAAACCATTCGATAACATCCACCATCACTTCATGCTAAAAACCTTCAACAAACTAGGACATAAATAGAATATATTTCAAAATAATAAGAACCATCTCTATGACAAACCCACAGACAATATCATGCTGAATGAGGAAAAGATGAAAATATTTCTCCCAGGAACTGAGACAAAACAAGAAGGCTCTCACCACTCGTACTCAACATACTAAGAGAAGTCGTAGCCAGAACAATCAGATAGAAGAAAACATTAAATGCTTCCAAATTGGAAAATAGGAAGTGAAATTATCTCTGTTCACTGATTACATAATCTTATACTAGACTATTCTAAAGACTCCTACACCTGATTATTATTATTTATTTTATTATTATTATTATTATTTGAGACAGAGTCTTGCTCTGTCGCCCAGGCTGGAGTGCAGTGGCGCGATCTCGGCTCATTGCAAGCTCCACCTCCCGGGTTCACGCCATTCTCCTGCCTCAGTCTCCCGAGTATATGGGACTACGGGTGCCTGTCACCACACCTGGCTAATTATGTTTTGTATTTTTTTAGTAGAGACGGGGTTTCATCGTGTTAGCCAGGATGGTCTCCATCTCCTGACCTCATGATCCACCCGCCTGGGCCTCCTAAGGTGCTGGGATTATAGGCGTGAGCCACCACGCCCGACCCTACACCTGATTATTGACTTCAGTAAAGTAACACGATACAAAATCAGTGTACAAATATTAACAGCATTTGTATACACCAATAACATTCATGCTGACAACCAAATCAAGAACTCAATCCCATTTACAATAATTACACAAAGAATAAAATACTAATGAATGTATTTAACCAAGGAGGTGAACAATATCTACAAGAACTACAAAACACTGATGAAAGAAACTGTAGACAACACCAACAAATGGAAAATCATATCATGTTCATGGATTTAAATAATCAGTATTGTTCAAATTACCATATTACCCAAAGTAATCTAGATTCAACACAATTTTTATCAAATTGTGTGCCTCATGTTTTTAGAGAGTTGAAAAAAAAATCCTAAAGTTCATATAAAACTGAAAAGAAACCAGACTAGCCACAGCATTCCAAAGGAAAAAGAACAAATCTGGAGGTATCACATTGCTTAACTTCAATTATACTATAAGGCTATAGTAACAAAAACAGCATGGTACTGGTACAAAAATAGACACAGATCATTGGAACAAAATAGATAACGCAGAAATAAAACCACATACCTAAAACAAACTGATCTTTGATAAGTTTGACAAAAATAAAAAATGGGAAAATGACATCATATTCAATAAATGGTGTTGGGAAAATTAGCTAGCCGTATGCAGAAGAATGAAACTATCCTGTCTCTCATTATGTACAAAAATTAACTCAAGAAGGATTAAAGGCCTAAACCTAGGACATGAAGCCATAAAAATGTTAGAATAAAACCTAAGAAAAAACTCTCCTTGACATTTGCCTAGGCAAATAATTCATGACAAAGACCTCAAAAGCACAAATGTAACAACAACCAAAAAAATCGACTAATGGGACTTAATTAAACAAAACAACAACAACAACAACAACAACAAAAAAAACAGCAAAAGAAATAATAAACAGACAACCTACAGAATGGGATAAAATATTTACAAATTATGTCTCCAATAAAGGTCAAATATACAAAAACTACAAGGAACTAAAAGAAGTCAACGAGAAAGGCACCAAAAAACTTGAAAACTGGACAAAGGACATTAACAGATATCTCTCAAAAGAAGAAATACAAGTGGCCAACGAAGCACATAAAGAAATGCTTAACATCACTAATCATCAGAGAAATGCAAATTAAAACTAAATGAGATATCTTACACCAGCCAGATAGCTTTTAATAAAAAGTCAAAAAACAACAGATGTTGGTGGGTATGCAGAGAAAGAGGAATTCTCAGACACTGTTGGTAGCAATGCAAAGTAGTTCAACCTTTATGGAAAACAATACGGAGGTATCTCAAAGAACTAAAAATAGTACTACTATTCAACATAGCAGTCCCACTACTAGATAGCTACCCAAAGGAAAAGAATCCATTATATAAAAGAAACACCTGCAGTTATATGATTACTGCAGCAATCTTTACAATAGTAAAATCATGAAACCAACCTAAGCATTTATCAGTTGACTGGATAAAGAAAGTGTGACAGAGAAGCAGAATATCAAACATTGGATGTTCTAATTTATTAGAGGGAGCTAAACAAAGTGTAAGAATGAACTTAAAGATGATGAGAATAACCACTGGGGATTCCAGAAGAGCAGAGAGTAAGAGAGGTAAGGGTTGAAAAATTACCTATCGGGTACAACAATCAATATTTGGGTGAAGGGTATACTAGAAGCCCAATCTCAACCATTACACACATATAGTGGAACAAATAAGCACATGTACCTCATGAATAAAAAAAAAATGTATTAATATTAGTTTTTTAATTGTTCGTAGATGGACTATATTAATGTTAAACAATAGCAGAAATTTGCTGTGAGATATTTACAAACTCTCTTCTATCATTACAATTTTTATGTAAATCAGATTTCCAAAAATAAAATTACTTTAAATAAATACATTAGGAATTATGGTCAGATTTGGAATTAAAATTATATTCATGTTAAAAGTTTATCAATAAGAATTTTATAGTAAAGTAATCAATATTATTTCACTTTAAACAACAATGAAAGAGGAAATAATTGTTCTTCAGGACATTCCTGCTAATTTATTATGTTCTAGTGGGTTAGTAAAAATATCAGAATCAAAAGGAATTAGGAGAAAGGGCAATGACTTTGGATTTCTATTAATCTGAATTCCAAACCCTGGCCCTTCTAATTTCAGACTCTGAACTAAATTTAACAGATTTTTAAAGTTCATACAAAGGAGGAAATAATTTATTTCCTTAATGGTACTATTGCAAAGACTTAGTCACATAAATGTTTAAAATGCTTAGCATACATTCAAAATGCCTAGTCCAAAGTGGGTTTCCAGTTTTCACTGTAGTTCATATCCTTTGTCTTACAAAATTTAAAAAAAAAAAGTTATTAGGGAATTGCTTACAAAATGTTTCAATTTTTTTAATAGCTGAAAAAAACAGAAGAACACAAGAACATGAGAAAGAGAACTTATTGATAAGCTTGAGAATTCCAACGAAAAACAAGCTCACCATTCTTCTCCTAGTATTTACTGACTAGAAAGGATTTGTAAGAAAAAAAAAAAGCAATACATAAAGTAAATGTAAACTTTTAAAAGAGTTATGTCTTTTATTACTTTTAGAGTTAGAATTTTCTTTGGAAATACATGATGTACTTTTGCATGGATTTTTTGACTTTCCAGTTCCATATTTTTACTGATTTTCATACACTGGGAATTTGAGACACCTCTGACTTCAGCTAGATATACCTGTGACCTCAGCTACATCCTAACACAACAAGTATTGATCATTTCTGCCCCAGATTCTGCTGGCTGCATCTAACATAAAGTATCTCATTTCAGTGATATAAGGATATGATATTAAGAAAAGTTGAATTGCCCCAGCTGATTTTACTGATTTCTGTTTTTGTAATTCTAGTATAATCAATGTGTTCAGGTATATATGTATGCATTTATTATGCATAGATATGTATTTTATGTGTGGTACCTATGTTTAATACATCAGAAGGTATACAAATGTGCTTGTATATGCATACGCACATGTACATTTATATTTATATGCCTACCTATTTATTTATATATGTCTTTTACAACCTTCTTGTTCTTACTAATCTTAGCCAGACTTGAATTGGATTTTCATAGTTTGTGGAGCATGGCTTCTATGTAGCAAGGCCATACAAAAGTTAACATAGAACTTAAAGTAAAATAGACTGTCTTCATTTTAAAACTTATAAATATTAGTAACTATTACACCTCCACAATATCAAGAAAACCAGTGGTGTGATAAGAGTGGTTTTAACAGATAAAAAACTATAGTTATTCATGGCACATTATTACACTATCCAAACATGTGGTTGGATTTCATTAGTACTTCATTACATTAATTGCACTTAAGCACACTTAATCAGAGTATTTAGACTTGAAATGCTCTTAATTTTTATAATAAATTACTATTAATTTATGCAGATTTATGTATAAACTATTTTATGGCATATTACTGGCAATAAATTATATTCCTGATGAACTTAGATAAGTAATGGATGAGTAGGGGGATAAGGAAGATAGGCCATTTGTAGATACCTGGGAGTTTTTATTCACTGGGATGGAAACCCTAAGATAACAATCTTGTAGGGATACTAGCTCAATGACACATGGATTTTTATGAGAAATAGAAATGTTTATGTGAGAACAAACTTTTACATATGTAACATGCATATAACTAAGGTAGCAAGTGTGGAGAGACAGCCAAGGTTAAGGGGATCAATAGGTAGGGAAGCTTGTCTCTCAAGCGACCTAATTTTGGAGGCACTGAGTCAGCTTCCACCTAACTCCCAAGTCCAAGTTTATCCACCATTGATGGAGGTCTTAAATTTTACTTTCTTAGGACTTATGGCATTGCTGTTTTGTACAATGCTTATATTCCTGGGATGAACCATATTTAAGCATGTATTTGTTACATGTGGTAGTTAAGAAGTGAAATAAGTTCAACATTTCAGAGAGAAATCAACTGCAACCCTTGCCTCAGGAGAACAAAATTTATAGCAAAACACAATAGTTTCACACACACACAAAGACAACTGAAGTACTGGGAAAATTTGTCCTACTCTACAGTTTCATCCAATTGCAAACTTAAAATAACAAATTGTCTGCTACTACCTTGGGACGCTGGATACTTTTACAAGTAGTTCCAGCAGTTTCAGTTACTTAAAGTAAAGCCTATTTCCTACTACCGTAGGTATATACAAACAAACCAACAAAACCTTTTGAGAGATTGCAAAGAAAATGAAGAATAAAGTGTATGCCATCAGACCTCCAAAAAGAATAACTCTAATTTACATTATTAATATAGTAACATATAGTATGTAATACAAATTCCTATAAATATGGGATGGCATGTATTAATAGATAAATATACATCAAGCTATATGAGATTTAATGCAGCAAAAATGTCTTGCTGCTGAAGAAGTTTGAAACCTAATACTCTCCTGGAATAATTATCTTAGAGCCATCAGTTTAAGACTGTCTTCAATCCTTAAAAGATAACTTAGGTCACCCTACCAAATCTGTACTGAGCCCCAAGTAAAACATGAAGCACAGTGATTCATGAGCACCTTTTCATTTGTGTTTCTCTGTGCACCTATTTAGCAGAAGCTTTCTGATAACCAGACTGGATGTTTTCATGATAATAAATTCACCAGGAAGCAATATTTAGAAAGAAAACATAATGGCATTATTCTGGCAAAAATAAAGCATTTAACATTTTATTCCATCTAAATGTGGTGATTTCCTTAAAATTATTTTATGGCAATGAAATATTGCTGAGGAAGGACCCTGTTTTATCAGAAACTGACAAACCACTTTCTATAATTCAAACAAGGATACCTTCATGCCTAAACAAAGGAGGAACAATAGTGATGTCATCTGTCATCTATTAATGAGCTACAAGTGGAGCAATCAGTGAGATACAATGACTTCCAGGGCTTAGATGTGCTATGGAAAGGGCACTGTGGAAGACGTGGCTCTGCCAGAGATTAAAGAGATGTTAAAATTTTAGGCTTACAGGAGAAACCAGAGAAGCTGATGTATTAAGGTTTTCCATTCATAGATAAAACAGAAAACCATAAAGGCAAAACAACAGAAGAAATGACAGAGAAAAGTGACTGAGGCAGAAAGAGACTCGTTTCCAAATTTAAGTGCATCCATTATGTAACCTGACTCTGTAGCTCTGTAGAACTACCTTCTGGTCTAATAGAGACAAAAAATTTTAAAAAATACAATTTATTTTGTAATGATTACTCAGTATATCATAAGATTTTTATTGCTCTTCCAAAAGTATTTTCTAGAAATATATTAGTTTTCATGCTTATATCTTAAAGTGTACTTTAACAAATAAAGATATCTGCCTAGTTTATAATAAAAACTTGGAAACTTATAATAATCACTAACTACATTCATTTATGTGTAGATCACTCTAAATTTTGGGCCAGATACTGTTGCCTACCCCCTGTACCCTATCATTCAAGTGGTAGTCTATCCACTTAAATTGTAGGATTGTCCACTCTAAAAATGCATTACCTAAAAAAAAAAAAAAAAAAAAAAAAAGCTCACTCTTTTATAGAATTCTTTTTTAATCGAATAATTCATTTACATATATATTTATTCCCAAATATTTTTGAGCACAAATTTGAAATCACACTCTGGAGTAAAAAATATTCTTATTAAAAACAAAAATGAACAAAAAATAGAGCAGGGTAGACTGGGGAGCATGTTAGGTTGTCTACAAGGTAGTCAGTATAAATCAAATTTTTATGCTTATTCTAAACATCAGAGACTAATAATCTAGCGAGTGAGAAGAGTTCAGCAAAAATAAACAAACAAACAAACAAACAAACAAAAAAACCTTACTAGAAAACTGTATTAGTTATCACTCTCTAGAAGGATAAAACTAATAGGATATATATGTATGTTTATTAAGTATTAACTGACACTATCACAAGGTCCCACAATAGGCCATCTGAAAGCTAAGGAGCAAGGAAAACCAGTTCAAGTCCCAAAACTGAAGAACGTGGAGTCTAATGTTCAAGGGCAGGAAGCAACCAGCATGAGAGAAAGAGGTAGGCTGAAAGGCTAGACCAGTCTAGTCTTTTCAGGTTTTTGTTGTTGTTGTTGTTGTTTGTTTCTTTATTTGTTTTCTGCTTGCTTTATATTCTACCATGCTGGCAGCTGATTAGATGGTTCCCACCCAGATTAAGGGTGGATGTTCCTTTCCCAGCTCACTAACTCAAATGTTAATCTTCTTTGGCAACACCCTCATACACACACCCAGGATCAACACTTTGCACCCTTCAATCCAATCAAGTTGACACTCAGTATGAACCACTATAAAAACTAAAGGTCAAATTCCTATTGTAAAATACCACTGCTATAAGCTAAATGGTGTCCCCCACCAAAATTCATATGTTGAAGTCATAACCCCCAGTACTTAAAAATGTGACTGTATTTGAAGATAAGGCCTTTAGAGAGATAATAAAGATTAAATAAGGTCAGTGGGGTGGGCCCTAATTCACTAACTGGTATCCTCATAAAAGAGAAGATTAGAACACAGATACATAACAGAGAGAAGATGATATGAAGATATAAGAAGAAATGGCCATCAGCATACCAAAGGGAGAGGCCTTAAAAGAATTTATCTTGCAAACACTTTGATCTCAGTCTTTTAGGCTCCAGAACGGGGATAAAATTGAGTTCTGTTCTTTAAGCCAGTCAGTGATATTTTATTATGACAGCCCTAGAAAACTAACACACACTCTTTCACGTATTTTTCTCTCTGCTATGATTACAGAAAGAAAAATTTTCAGAAAGATTGTTTTCTCTTGCACAAAGATGATGCAAAAAAGTGAAAGTTACAGTGAGCTAAAGCTCATTTTATAATTACCAAGATTTAGTTACAGATGAGCTTAGATAAGGCAAGTGGAGTCAATAACAGAAAACATGTGTACACAGCACTTTTGACTCCAAGCAGCCAAGGTGTAGTGTGGTACCCACAGGAATTCAGAAAATGAAAATTTCCCAAAAAAGAGTATTTCAAAGTTTTTTCATAAAGTAGAATAAGTACTTAAACCATTGTGTTATTATCAAGAAATGATTAATGTTTGAAAGTTAATAAAATGGGACTTTATCTTGTTTTATTTTTAAAGATTGTGATTTTGTGGGGAAGTATAAATGAGTGAAATGCATGTTAAATGTAATTTAACAGTTATTCTCTTCTGGGGAAAAGTATAACTTATTTTTCCTTATTGCCCAAATAAGCCTTCATATGACATAGGCATTGTACCTAGGAGAAAATGTAGCAGCATTTTCTTGGCCCATTGCAAAGTCAAAATATAACAGAAAACGTCAAATTACTAAGATAAATTTGTGCACAATCATATGCATGTGTCATTTCCTGCAATGATGTCTCTGTTTCCCCAAATCTAGAGTTCTGGAAGAAGTACAATGTGTATTTTGATTGTCAAGATTTAAATATCAGTGAGCAAGGCTTCTGCTAATCTCCAAGGATGAGAGATCACACATTTCCAAGATTCTCATGCAGAGAAGGACAAGCACTCGGAAAACATCTCCCCAGTCAGACTTTATGGAATTTATCTCTAAGCTGTTGCTATTCTCTGTAAAGGACACAGGCTCCTTGTGTCCTTTTCAGAAGACTAACCCACCCCTAGAGAGAAATTTGAGATGCAAGTGGAATAAATCACTAATTGATAGCTCCTGTTGAAGTTAAGGACAGAGCTATGATTGAAATGCAAGTCTCTAGTCTTCAGTTTACTTCTCATTGCACTCAATCCACTGTTGAAGAGAATTTTTAAAGTGTAGCCAGAACTTTTAAGACCTAGCGTTTATGCCTTCAAGACGTCTAGGGAAGGGATAATTTCTCCAAGATAAAAAAGCTTTTCTTCATTTCACTTCATCAGTATAAGAAGCTCTGGTGTCAAAAACCTTGCCCTGGAGTTTGCCTTGACTCCCATCAGGTTTAACCTCTGAGTTTAGAGTCATTTTTCATTTTCTGTTTCATTTCATCTACCTCCCTCCACCTGTGATTAAGGTTCTGAAACGGAATAAGCACAAATGGAAAAACAAACAAACTGAAAGACAGGAACCACTTTTAAGAATAATTCTTCAGTTCTGAGATTTCTTACCTTTAAAACCTTTAAAAGATGGAAGAATTTCTAAGCCTATTTTACCATAATTTTTTTTAAAAGTTTAAAAACACAGTGTATAAACTATTATTTACTAATTTCACTAAGAATTAAATCTTTCCAGTGGTGGTTTAGCCTCACCCTCCTCAGTAACTTTACATAGGTCATTTTGTTTGTTTGTTTGTTTGTTTGTTTGGCATCAACATGCCTTTTGGCGTGAAATTTTTGCTCTGGTACTACATAACATGGCCAGTTGTAAAACCTGACATCTGTGTGGAAACATTTTACTGGCTATGTTCTTAATCAGTATTAGGTAGACTTTATAATGGAGATATCATACAGTCTGGCAGTCTGAACTGTACATACAGTCAGTATATACACATTTAGAAAGGTCTAGAATGGTCATAAACCTGTAAAGCTTGGGAGCCTGTGGGACCATGGTATCTAATACAAAAATTATTGCAAAATATATTTATAATGAAGACTGCCTCACGGAACTGAGACCCTTGAAACCTTGGGGAATATACTGGTTTCCTATTTGCTGCTGCAATAATTTTACACATCACAAAGTTTAGTAGGTTAAGATATAGCAAATTTATTATCTGACATCTCTAGAGGTCAGAAGTTCAAAATGTATCTCACCATGATAAAATTAGGGTGTCCGTAGAGTTGTATTCCATGTTGAAGGTTCTAGTAGAGAATCTGCTTTTTCACCTTTTCCAGCTTCTAGAGGCCAGCCCCGTTCCATGGCTGCAGCTCCCTCCCATCTCCAAATCCAGCCATAGCCATTCAAGCATTTCACATTTCAAATCACTCTGATATGGACTCTTCTACCTCTTTTGCACTTAGGGGCCATTGTGATTACATTGGGCCCATCTCAATAATCCAGCATGCTCTCCCGATATTAATGTCAGCTAACCAGCAAACTTAATTCTATCTACAACCTGTAAATAGAATTTCCCTTTGCCATGTAACCTAACATATTCACAGGTTCTGGGGATTAAGATTTGTGCATCATAGGGTGCCATTTTCCCTCATATTTGTAGAATAATTATAAGTAGAAACAGCTCTAAAGCAACAGAAATAAACAAAATAGCTATAATAGTAAAAATTTCCTAAGGAAAAAAGAAAACAAAACATAACAACAAACAAAGAATGAAAGTAGAAGTGGTGTATGGCTCAAAAATCACAGATGAGAGGCCAACCCAACTTCAAAGCCACACTGGTTGTCATGCCCACACCTGGAAGACCTCAATTGGAAGCTTCAGAATATGACATCCTAATGACCTCAGAACCACAAACGTATTTTTTAAGAGCAGAAAAGGGGAAAAAACGTCTTATGGTAGCCAGAGAGAAACAAATGAGAAACAATGGTGAAATTGTTGGTGGATGTTGAATTAGAAATTTACTAATTTCTAATTTTTATTAAATTTACTCCCCTATTCACTTATTCTGAACTGACTCCAAAAGAAATTTTTGTAAATATAGAAAATTTAACTCATTTCCTGAAGACGATGATTCATTAGGCCTTGGGATGTTGAGGTATATAATGCCAAGTCTGTGAAGCTCTGTTCATTTTAGTACTTGAGCTTCTTACAGTCAAGGTCTACATAATTTTCCGCTGTACCCCCAACATCAGTGACAGTCCCTGGAACATTAAAGGTACCCAGTGAATTTTAGTATAATAACTGTATATAATAGCACACTATTAAAGAATGCCTGGTGTTGCTTTGGAAAATGTTTATACCTTCAAAGGTTATACCTTAAAATTTCTGGTTATGATATTTTTCATTACTATGTAGGGACCCTAGCTATTTGCACATCTTGTGCTAATGTTGAGATTTTTAAAAATAAATTGTGTCAGGATTATGAAATTGCTACAAATAGCAGTCATTCCCTGAAAATTCCATCTGTAACTTGTATTTCCCTGTCCCTCTCAGTCCTCTTGTCTTGTTTTATTTTTTTATAACCACTTTACACATATGTGTCGGGTTTGTTAATGGACTCTCTCACCATTATAATGTACACCCAACAAAAAGTAAAATACTGTTAGCTTTCCCCCCATATCTTTGGGGTAAAAAATCGTCATCTTTAGAAAAGGGGTTAACTTTTCTAAGATCCAGAACAATGCCTCCTGAGAGGTATATGCTCAATGAATATTTATTAAATGAGAAAATTATATAACGTGACAGAATGAAATCATTATAAAACAAATTTGTGCATGTCAAAATCTTCTCAATGGAAAGCAAACCAAGGAAATTCTCAGACATAACAGGAGCTTTAGCACAGCTACTTTGCAGCATAATGCTAGAATCAGGCTGAAGCAAAGGGTATGTATTTTTATTCCAATGTAGAATATTCTAAACCGCAGAGGAAAAGTCACATTAAAAAAGCTAACACAGGCCGGGCGCGGTGGCTCAAGTCTGTAATCCCAGCACTTTGGGAGGCCGAGACGGGTGGATCACGAGGTCAGGAGATCGAGACCATCCTGGCTAACACGGTGAAACCCCATCTCTACTAAAAAATACAAAAAACTAGCCGGGCGATGTGGCGGACGCCTGTAGTCCCAGCTACTCGGGAGGCTGAGGCAGGAGAATGGCGTGAACCCGGGAGGCGGAGCTTGCAGTGAGCTGAGATCCGGCCACTGCACTCCAGCCTGGGCGACAGAGCGAGACTCCGTCTCAAAAAAAAAAAACTAACATAATCCTTTCAAAAAATTATTTCAACTGCATTTTGTAAATGAATTATTAATTTCTTGTACTACTACAGTATGCTCTTCAGTCAATTATATTTTGATACTCATCGAATTTAGCTAATATTTTTATCAACTCAACAAAATCACTCCTATAATGTTGGTAAACACTGTAGTTCATCACAGCATAGGAAGAAGTCCAGGAAGGAAAAAGAATAGACAAAGAAGCTATGGGAAACTCTAAAGGACAAATAACCCACTAAACGCATTTCATGAGCTCATTCAACAACAACAAAAAAAGACCAATTAAAAGATAAACGAAGGGTGAAGCTATAAATTACAGGATATTTTAAAAACTTGATCAACAGATATATGGACCTTATTTAAATTTTGAATGGTTGTATGAGTTTCTTTTTTTTTTTTTTTTTTAATTAGGCTTTTTTTTCTTTTGGTTGCAATAAAAAAAAAAAAAGTGTAGACAGCATTTTTTTTTTTTTAATTTATAAATCCTTATTTATTTATTTTTTTTCCAGATAGTGTGTGGTTCTGTTACTCAGGCTGGAGGGCAGTGGCATGACCACACCTCACTGAAGCCTCCATCTTCTGGGCTCAAACAATCCTCCTGATATAGCCTCCCCAGTCCCTGCTACTACAGGTGCAGACACCACACCTGGGTAATTGGTTTCTTTATTCTTTAGATAGTGGTCTCACTATGTTGCCCATGCTGGTCTCAATTTCCTGGGCTCAAACGATCCTCCCACCTTGGCCAGTTTTATAAATGCTTTTATTAATCAGTTTGTTCTCTGGTTCTGGGTTTTCTGCCATGCTTCCAATAAACATAGTTGAATTTAGTCTACAGAAGACAGCATTTTTTTTAGAGTTAGGATACTGGGCATTGGTATGAGGTAAAGATAGAAGTGAAGGGAATGACAGTGATGCTGAGAGAGCAGTTCAGATACTTCCTCATGTCATGTAAACCAATAGGGAAGGAAAACAGCAGAAAGGGCTAAAAAAAAGAGTCAATAATCTGGAAAACATATTTAAAGTCTGGTTAAGTCTTTCTGAGGTTTAGAAACAGGTAGAGTTGCAGTGTAAACTAAGACACTGAAGGGTAAGTATACATTATCAGGAATTAGGATAAAAGCCATTAAAATTTCCAAGATGGTATATCTGTGGGTTCAGTTGGTTACTATGTGAGTGGGTAGCTGAAGAAAGTGGAAGAGTTTATTAATAGTTTGAGGGTTGAAAGATCTGTAAGGTGTCTTTTGGGTAAGGAGGATGACTCATGAAATCAGCTGCAATTGGGATGAAAACAAAGACAGAGGCAAGCATCAAAATTTTCCAACGGTGTGCTGGAATAATCATTAGATTCAAGAAGTTCTCTGCTCTCTTTTACATCCAGATCTGCAAGAAACAGAGCTGTGAACATTGCTAACCATAGCCACCAATCTTGAAATAAATACCTTCATACTAACATTTAATTTTTAAAAAGATAAAGTAATGAGTCCCACACCTCCCACCTTGACACACAAGTGTCAAGGAATTTTTTCCTCTCATTAATTAAGGAGGGAAACAGTGAGATGTTCAAACCAGTCTGAAGAGTGTTTACAAGGCTAAGCAATGTTAGGATAACTAGCTAATATCCAATAGGTTGAAAACCCTAATCCCTGGGGTACTAGTTCCATGTGGTAAAAATATACAGGTTAGCATGAAACTTTACTAAGACTGGGACATTGAATAAATACAACATAAAAAATGAACTAATTACATTTCCCAAGACAATCCTTAGGTGGTTTTCACTCTTTTTATGACAATGGAAGGTGTCTCAAATTTGCCTTACTTCAAAATGGATGAATGATTATTCTGACAGAGGGAATAATTACTCATTCTGAAGTACTAACTTTTACACAGAGGTTTACCAAAAACGATGAGGTTTAAACAAATCGGCCAACAAAACCTGAACCTCCAAAGTGTCATCTAATCACTCAATAATGCCAAGAGCTTTTTAATAAAACAAAACTTATAATAGATTTTTTTCTATCTATACTGTTGCCATCCTCATCTAAGCCATTATAATGTCTTTCTACATTTGTTATTGTCATTCCAGCATTTTTTTCAATGACAGATTTCTAATTTCTCTCTCAAAGAAACTTTCCCTCAACTCATATAGCCATCAGGAACTTTCTATCAAAAAACTCTGTTTTCTTTTATTTGTTGCATAAGTTATTGCCTATTTCCTCGATTTTTATTTATGATCTAACTGTTCTTTTTTCCAAGAAAAATTAAACTATGTTAAGTATAAACGTTATCTCTTTTATTACCTGTGTATTTACAGTGTCATTTAAAATGGTGCCTGGTACAGAGAAGGTGCTTAGTAAATACTTGTAGAAAAATAAATGATTCAGCTCTATCAGTTTTATAAACACTATCAATAACTGAGATGAAATGTAATCATACTTCTAAGCAAAATTCTTCTGGAGGGTAGTTAGAGTTTTATAACTTTTGGAGTTGTTGACTCAGCCCTGAAATACTAATAGCTAACTGAACAAAGATTTACTCTCATATCCGAACATCTAGTGCTATACACCATTAGCCATCTTCATTTTCGGTAATGAGAATTAGTGTGATTTTTATCTTGCTCATGTCTAGGAAGTGCTTGAGCAGTACAAATCCTTCACCATGACATTACAGATACTAGGTATTCAAGCTTCTGTGGAGAATTAAATTATGGGAAATTGCTTAGGGGAAGCTGTCTGAGAATATGAAAAGAAGAACAATTTGTTGTTTACTAATAGTCCTAACTCCCCAAAAGAAAAGGGTCTTGCAAAAGCATTTACCAAAATTGGCTCAGAAGTTCATGATAACATGACATTCATATAAGATAGCGCTGTTTTCTCTAAAGCAGAAGTGTAGAACCCAGGAATGGCACCAGTCACTCTACAATTTCATAGCAGACAGTTAATTTCCATGTAAGGAATATTTACTCATTCTTTAAGTTATAACTTTCCTTAACAACGACTATTACTACACTGGCATGCAAGAGATTCTCCTTTCTTAGTTGTTATTGTGGTTTCATGTCCTTGCTTCCCAAACTAGGTAAATAACCTGTCTTCTTTAAGATAGTCATAAAGTCAATTTCAAAAGAACCTACGAGTTCCCAGTGAGTTGTTTATATATTTTTGTGACAATTTAAAAAGTGTACTTAAATACATAACACTCCTAAGATCTTAAAACCAATTTTAAAGACTACTGAGGAAATTATATATATTAAGCATGCCCATAATTACACATTTACTTTATTATTTACAATAGAACAAAAAGAAATATTAAGAATTGCAGATCATGATAACCATCTCAAAATTATTCTTACATAGGTACTAAGGCAATCCTGTCATTAAACAAATATATATATTTATGTTGCTTTTCGAAAATTTCATTTTGATATAAAGTCCAAATAAGTATACAGCATTAAGAAAAAAATGAGAGTGATCCATCTCTTCCCTCATAAAGTGTAGCTGCTTTGTTTATGGCCCCAATAATATTATTGACGTCCAGAAGTCACATGTCACATGCGTTAGCTTTCTCACTCTTTGATTTCATTCACACACCTTCACATTCACTTGACTCTTTCCTCCCTCATTAACACTAACTCAAATAAGGTAAAATGTATCACAGAGATAAGGTGTCTTTCACAGAGCAAATATTTTTGATAAAATGATTAAAAATAGAACTGAGTTTTCTTCAAAAATCTTCATCAACTGCTGAAATGGACCTTGAGAAAGATATGAAGAATCAGTTCTGCCACAGATGGAGAAAAGAAGAAAAGCACTGAGGTCAAAGCACAGTTAAGGGTGGAAGACTCCCGTTTCACATTTTCTGACCAAACCAATAAAACGAACAATAACAAGAAGCTCCACTTTCTCCACTTTTTCCCCAGACAAGATTTTTATTAACCTACCCTGAGAACCAACTACAAAGAAATAATATTTTCAAAACACAACCCTATATTCTTCTGTAATAAAGAAGTATATTGTTACATTATATGTTATTTATGTTGTTGGGGACAAGACACATATGCTGTACACCAGGATTTTTGTTTGCCAGCCTGGACATTAGTCATCACCTCATTATATAGTTTACCAAATAGATGTAAGTTCTCTATATATTTATTTTGTTTACAATTCAATAGCAAATAAAAGTAGTTAGTTATCACCAACAAAGCCATAGAATAAGTTTTAAATTCCCCATACTGTATACATATAAAATAGTAGGATTCCTTTCCTAACTTTTTTTTAATACACAAAATACCCAAAAAAGACAAGATTTCAGAAAAATTGATAGGACAGATAATGTTGAATAAATATGTGTGGAGGACAGTAGACTATTTTTCTAATTTTTACTGACACAGCTCTCAATTCAGACCCAATATGCAGAAATGAGCAATCAGTAGTGCCCTAAATTCTACCATTTTGTCTCCTGACTTTACATTAACACTTAATACTAAACTTCAATATGGTGTTTTCTGTTGACTCTCCTCTTGCAATTTGATACTAGTTTGCTAGACCTATTAATCATTTATAATTTTTAAAAAAGTTTTTATTTCAATAGGTTTTGGGAGGACAGGTGGTTTCGCATCACATTAATATTTTCTTTAGTGGCAATTTCTGAGATTTTGGTGCATCTATCACCCAAGCAGTGTACATGGTACCCAACGTGTAATCTTTATCCGTCACCTGCCTCCCACCCTTTCCCTCAGTCCCCAAAGTCCACTGTATCATTCTTATGACTTTGCATCCTCATAGCTTAGCTCCCATTTATGAGTGAGAATATACAATGTTTGATTTTCCATTCCTGAGTTACCTCACTTAGAATAATGGTTTGAAATTCCAACCAGGTTGCTATGAATGCCATTATTTTCTTAGACCTATTAATTGTAATCGGTTACTTGGTTTCCCTTCCTGACTATTGTTAGCAGATTTGTCTTCTCTCTCATGGTTTAATGGTTTGTCAATTGAAACAGAGACCAGAGGCATTGATTCTCCAGGGTTTCCACTTGCATTGCTGTATTTTCACAGCAGAGGTGAGATACAGGTATTTGTTGGAGAGAGAATTGATGACCCGGTTAAAAAAAAAAAATCCTAAACGAACTGTTTGATGTCCACATGATACAGATATCACTAATAGTATTTTTCTATTTCTCTGTTTTTTTTTTTAAATAAGCTAATCCATTATAGAGAAAATTAGTCAAATCATAAGAGTATAACTCAATCACAAAAGTATAACTCAATACATTTTAACAGACCAAATATACGTGTGTGTGCATATTTAAAAACATATATATACACACACACTAAACACACACACGTATATATATATGCACATATATATGTGTGTATGTATGTATGTATTTTAAAGTAGTCAGCCCTCAGGGTAATGCAAGTGAAAACTATAGTGAAATACCACGTCACATCCACTACGATGTCTATTACAAGACAGAAAATAACAAGTATTGGTAAGGATATGGGAAAGTTGGAGCCCTCATACACTCCTGGTGGCAATGCAAAATGATGCTGTTTCTTTGAAAGCAGTCTGATAATTCCTTGGAAGCTTAAACATAGTTATCATATGACCCAGAAATTCCTTTTCTAGGTACATACTCAAAAGATGCAAAACATATGTCCACACAAAAACCTGTACACAAATGGTCATAGTGGCAATATTGACAATAGCTAAAAAGTAGAAACACCCCAAACTGATGAATAAATAAATATTATATACACATATATAGCTAATAAAATATTATTCAGCTATAAAAAGAGTGACATAATGATATAGCCTACAGCATGGATAAGTCTTCGCAAAATGCTAAATGAAAGAAGCAAATCACGAAAGACAAGATGTTTCACAATGTCATTTATAAGAAAATTTCAGAATAGGCAAACCTACAGAGACGGAAAATAGATCATTGGTTGCATAGCGATGGAGTAGAAGAAGAAACGGAGTGACTGCTAGTGGGTATGGACTATTTTTTTTTTGGTGGAGGGGAGTGATGAAAATACTCAAAAATTGCAATGATAGTTGTACAACTCTGAAAAATATGCAAAGTTCATTTCAATAAAGCTATTATCAACAAAACAGAAAATCTTCTTATCTGTTTTGAAATAACTGCAATATCTTATATTTATGTTTATAGATAATAACGGAAAATAACAAAATATCAAGAAATAGAACATTAACATTATAGCAGACAGAATCTAAATGGATACCAAATTATCTGTTTGTTGTTTCACACACAATGGTGTGAGCACCATTCCCTATTTCCTCTCCCTTTGAGAGGAAGTGAGACATTTACCTTGCTTATACCCAGTAGAATATGACAAAGGTGATAGGATATGACTCTCATAATTACATTACGTTATATGGCTGAAGTAATCAGGTGTTACTCTTGAGATTACACTGTTTTATAAAAGACTCTGTCTTAGTTTTTCTCACTCTTCTAGTGGCCTTGATAAAGCAAGTGGGCATCATTGTAACTTGTCTATGGAAATGTCCACATGCCAGGAGCTGCAGGTAGTCTCTACAAACTGAGGACCTCAGTCCTCTAACAATAAGGTAGTGAATTCTGCCAACTGAAGTGATCTTGGGAGTAGACGTTTATCCAGTTGATCCAACAGATGAGAAAGGCCAGTAGACATCTTCTTTTTTTTTATTTTTTTATTTTTTTTCACTTTAAAATTTTGTATAGAGATGGGGTCTCACTATATTGCCCAGGATGGTCTTGAACTCCTAGGCTCAAGTGATCCTCCTTCCTTGGCCTCCCAAAGTGCTGGGATTACAGGTATAAGCCACCCCACCTAGCCCCAGGAGACATCTTGACTGCAATAGACATCTTAACCGCAGCCTGATGAGGCACTGTTGTGGAGTTCCCAGAAAAACCTGTCTGGACACCTGACCCACAGAAACTGTGATATATAAAATACATGTGTTTTTTTTAAGCCACTAAGCTTGTGGTGACTCGTTATGCAGCAATACATCGCTGATATTTTCTCCTTTCAAGCGCCACAGCCTTATTGTCAAAAATGAACAATATTTTAATTTCAAAAATGTTGAAATAGTATTGAATATTTTAAATGCACATAGTTAGAATCAAAGAATGTAAACATATTTTTCCTGGTTTCCAGGGCCCAACAGCATGGTTATGAGAGTAATTTCTTTTGTGTGTAGTATTAGTTTGCTCATCTTCATACTGTATGGCATACCACTGAGTAAATGAATATATCAAAATTTATTTATTCATTGTATTGTTGATTGACATGAGAGTTGTTTGTAGCATTCGAGTTATGTTGCTCTGAATATTCTTATTCAGATATCTGTCTTTGGGTGAAATATATACAAACACACACATATTTCAATTGAATATACCTATAGACAAAATTTACGGTCATATAATTTCGAATATTTATGTATTCAGAATTACTGACACTGTCATTTTTCCACAGTAGTTTCACTCACGACAGGAGGGTACAAAAATTTGGGTTTCTATACATCTTTTACATTTCAGATAGTTTTGATTTTAGATATTTGGTAGTGCTAATATATATTTTCCATGAAATAACTCACTATCACATTATATTAGCCTTTGACATTTTTCATGTCAATTTACTTGTTTATAATTTATTTTTCTCTACTAAAACCAATATTTTCTTTTTGAGATGTAAACTTTGTCTGCTTTTTTTATACACCCATATACCTAGCTTTCATAAAGAACATAAATGTTTCATAAAGAACATAAATGTTTGCTAAATGAGTAAACTACTCACATAGGTAGTCAGTTCCTTCTCCCCATGCACTTTTTAGAAAGCATTCCTAAAGGGAGTGGAACCGCAATATATGGCTACTGATGCTGAAGCAGCTTAGTTTAATGACATTCTTTCTGGCCAATTTTAAGAAAATGTTATAACACATTCTACTCATAAAATTTAAAATTTAAGAGAAACAATTTATCAAACTATAATATATATTTTATAGTACTCAGGGTAGTCTGAGTTGGAAAAGTGGACGAATTCTAAGTTTAAAAGGAAAGGGGAACACCAAAACTCACACACAATTTGTTATTATAACTTCCCTTAATCATTTGGACTATGTAGTTTTTAGTAATAAAGTTTGGTAGACAGTCTTTAAATCAGATGATTTCTAACTTGTCTTTCAGTTGTTCTCCTCTATGACTTTACATATTGAGTGGATGGTAGAATGTAGGTTGATGATAAATTGTGTATATACTGAAGCTTATTTATCTAGTTAAAATATGATAATCTTACTTCGCTCATTAGATATAATATTGGGAAACTCAAAATTATAACTTTAAAATATTTAAGTATCTTTGCTTTATCCAAAGGAAACATTATCTCCCTAGTTTTGCAATAACAAATGTTCTACTTGTGCTTTCAAGCCCAACTTCTAAAAAGTGCTTTCTTGAAGGTCATTAATAACGATATCTCACTTGGCAAACATTTGAGCTCTGATTACCAAGCCTTGTTAATATGAATGCAAAGAACACAGCTCTGACCCAGAGCTATGTACCCTTATTTCTATTTACCTTCATATTTCTGAGGAATATCCACATCTCTGGGCTATCATGGCTTTCCTTGCTCACCTCTGCCACACCACCATGCATTGCTTTCTGGTAAATGTCATTGGATTGGGATGCTAATGCCTCCTTTTTGCTTTTGCTATATAGAGATGTCATCTTTGCAACTTTGTAGACACTAAATATTGCAGACCTTCCATTTCTTCACCTATATAGATAAAAAAAGACTCATAGGATTTCTATGGTTCTATTAAATTATATTATCCGACACTTCAACATGTTGAGATATCTGTTGTGCTCTTGCTAGATTTTCAGTTAATTAATTTTAGTTCCAGAAACATAAAATTGAAAAAAGACTGAATACTAGGCTACCAAAGCCCTTCTTTTGAGAAAATGATACATAGGTATGTCCTCAGAATAATGGCATGAAATGAAGCTCAGATGATATAAAACAGGATGTAGGTTCTTGGGAGCCTGTTGCCAGAACTTACATTTTGCAAGCCTGATTCATAACTTAGAGCAGTGTGTTCTTTCCTTAAAGGAAGCAGACAGAACTTTGCCAAGAGAAAGTGTGCAATTACTATAGGTCATTCTCCGGAGGTACTTAGCAATCAGAAGGAGCAGTAAGTGCCTGTGAAGCAGAGGCAATGTGATCGAAGACAATATTCCTTCCCTCTACACAAGACATGAAAGTACTATAAAACATATGAATAAAAGCATAATCAGAATAAGAGTATGATAGCTGAAATTTGATACATCAAACCTAGATGCAGGATATTCGCTGTGTAAATAATGGTGATGATCTGATTCTTTTGTAGTTATATGTGCACAGTTAAAAAAGTGTGGTTAAGATGAGACAAAATCGACTAAAAAGTACATTTATTAAATACATTTTAAAGACCTGCTTTCTCATGATCATTTGGGAATCATTTAATTTGTACAAAAGGTCAGTAAAGTTACAAAGTCATTTGTAAATATAAACTTAACTATTTTGGTGAATTTAACAAAGGTCCAAGAATTATAGTATTTTAGTTTTATAAGACATGCTCTAATTTCCACAACTAAAGATGTACCCCTTAATAACCCTTTCTATTTTCTATAACAGTGGCTATAAAAATGTGGTCCCTAGACAAGCAGCATCAATATCACTTGAAAAATTTATAAAAATACAGTTTGTCAGACCCTACCTCAAACCTACTGAAACAGAAATTAAGAGGATTCACCCAGTAATCTGTGCTTTTATAAGCTTTCCAGATAATTCCAATGCACCCTAACATTTAAGAACCAACATTCTTTGAAATTAAATCTCATCTTTCCTTTATATGTACCCAAAATTCCAAACTACAAATCTTCAAGGATGTATTTTCAATGTTTCATAAAGTCCACTAGGAATTTTATATTCGTGTAATTAAAACATTGTGGTATAGTGGTCTTTTGATATCTTCAGAAGAAGGGTTCCAGGACCCCTGCAGTTACCAAAATTCAAGGATGCTGAAGTCCCTTATATAAAATGGCATGGTATTTGCATATACTCTGTGCACATCCTACCATACACTTTGAATTATCTGTAGATTGCTTATGATACCTAATACTAAGTAATGCTATGCAAATAGTGGTTTTCTTGTACTGCTTTTTAAGCTTGTATTTTTTACTGTTGTATTTTTATTTATTTATTGAATATTTTGATCCAGGTTGGTTGAATCTGCTGGTGAGGAATCTCACCAACTGTAATGTTAATTACTTTGTCCTAGTTATATATTTGGTTTACTATTTATGTGCTATAATAACTAGAAAATAACTTTTTAAAATGTTGCTTCTTATATATAGCTGCTTATAAAACACGACAGAAGAAATTAAAAATAATGCTTTAGTAGCAAACAGATTTGGATTCACTGACAACTGCCTTATTTATTTGCAACAATTCTGGATTACTTACAATTACCATTCATGTTTTTTTTCCCCTTTGAACTTAACAATGTAGACTCCCCATAATTCCTTACATTTTACCTAAAGTATTTTTTACTCCTAACATTGAAATTATAATTTTACTTTTACATTTCAAAAGCAAAAGTTAATAATATTTTAAAGACTTATCTTTAAGTAGCCTGATCATTTTAATGAAGTGAGTGGTGGTGACACTTTTTGGTAAATATATGTAACATAAAATTTACCACCTTAGCCATTTTGAAGCATGTAGTCAGCAGCGTTCAGTACATTCATATTGTTGTGTGACCTCCAGAACATTTTCATCTTTCAAAACTGAAACTCTATACCCACTAAACAACTCATTTCCCCCTTCCACAAACCCGTGGTAACTCATTCTACTTTCTGTTTCTATGAGTTTCGCTACTTTAAATAAGTCACATAAGTGGAATCATATAGTATTTGTTTTTTGTTTCCAGCTTATTTCACTAACCCCAATTTCCTCAAAGTTGATCCATTTTGTAGAATGTTTCAGAATTTCCTTGCTTTGTAAGGTTAAGTAATATTTCATTGTGTGCATATACTCCATTATGTCTATCTGCTCACCCACCAGTGGACATTTGGGTTGTGTGTTAGTCAGAGAAGTGGTAATAAAATCTATCATCTGGGTCGATTTAACGACTCAGTCTTGGAGGCTGGAAATCCAAGATCAAGGTGCTGTTAAAGTTACATTATTCTAAGACCTTTCTCCTTGGCTTGTAGATAAAGCTGCTTTCTCCCTGTGTCCTCACATGGTCTTTTATCTGTGGTGGCATGCTTCTGTATGTTTTGCTGTTCTTATAAGGACACCAGTCTTACTGGATTATGGCCTATCCCTAAGACCTCATTTAACCTTAATTACTTCCTCGAAAATCGTATCTCTGAATGCAGTACCATTGGAGGTCAAGATTCCAACCTCCAAATTTTGCACGGGACACAGTTCAGCTCAAGGCAGGCTGCTTCTACCTGTTGGCTATTGTGAATAATGTTGCTATAAACATGAATGTACAAATATCTCTTTGAGACAATATGAATGTACAAATATCTCTTTGAGACACTGCTTTCAATCATTTTGGATACACCCAGGAATAAAACTGTTGGATCGTAAGGTAATTCTCTTTTATTTTTTTGAGCAATCACCATATTAAGGTATTTTTATAAGACAGTCATATCGCATAATACAGATACAGACAGAACAGATATTTTGTTGGATAATCTCATTAGTTTCCAAGTACTTAAAGACAAGGTTATGTATTCACTCTAAAATAGAAACCTCAATTAGACTCTTTAATATTTATACTTCCTAATAAAAAGAAAAAACTGTATCATTTGTTAAAATCTTAGAAATCTTTTGGGTATATCTATGATTGTTTATCTGTGCTTAGTTCTACAAATAAAAAATTGTTATTTATGTGATGTGATGATACTATATAAAACTTGCAGAGCAAAACTTATCTACTAATATTTTTATCTATTAAGATTAAAAACATCTGAATAGACATTTTATCACCAAACAATAATTTTTATATTTATTCATAAAAATAATAATTTAGCAATGAATTAATTTGGTGTGTTTACCAACATAAAAATTGTAGCAACAGAAACTTAACAATAATGTAATAGGCATGTTTACATGCAAAAATCCTTTTTAAGTGGTATATTGTACATTGATACATGTTGTGGGGCAAAATTAATAGCCATTTTTCCTTCAAAAGAAATGCCAGAAACATGCTGGTATTTCATTTCTACAATAACAATTTATTTCTCCTGCTCTAGCCAAACCACATGAAGGCAAGTGTTATATTGATTTTTTCTAAGTAATGTTTCGGTAGAAAATATTGCAGATATATAATTCTACTTAAAATTGGGAAATTCACAAAGACCTATTATCAAATAAAATACTATTTATTGTGAAAAAATATTGTAGAGTCTCCTCAATGGCATGAGAAAGCAATAGAATTGGAAGAGTTAACTTTCAGTTTCAGCCTCTTACCATAGTAGTGTGACTCAGCAGCACGTTCCAATTTACTCCTGTATGCTTATTCTGCCCAATCAGTCACTAATATTCTACTGAAGTCAGAGATAAAATTGGCTTACCCACAGTAGTTACATGGCTGTCTACAAAACAATTCAGAAACAGTGTCACCAGCAAAACTATATTCTTACCAGTTAAAGGGACAAATATACTGATTAAAAAGATGGTTCAAGATTTGGCTTGAAACTACTTACTTAAGTACCTGTAAGAATTTTTCACATAAAACTGAATTCACAGATATTTTATTCAGGCAAGGAAATAGTTTGTTTTTAACAGTTTTTTTGTCTTCTAAATAAAATTTCTAGTCATTTATTCTAGTAACTTTAAAATTTACTTGGAGCAGTTAGATTTTTTAAATGATTGCCTTTAATTGTATGAACTAAAACATTCAGAAATTAAAAACAGTATAAATTACTTGCACATCCTTTTTTTCATGAAATATTACGTTGAGTTTAATTTTGTCTGTCATTTGTGACTGACAAATGTCAAGGGGATGATTTGGCACTATGAAAACAGTTTTATTATCTCATGCTTTTATTTCTTAAATATTCTATTTATAGACATTACATTTCTGATTGGCAATGAAAACGTGCCTCTATAAATTACTGTTTTGTATCTTTTTTTAAAAAAAGTAAAGGGAATCGTGTACCTGGATTACACAGTGTATGGCTAATGACAGTCTACCCTAGATGTCATGGAAGGGGCACTGCCCAGTTGATGGACAGTTTCATATGTCCAATTTGAATTCTGAAAGTCAAATCACACATTTTCCTAAGAGTGTGTTTTGTGATTAATTCCTCAAGGAAACTGGGGTGGTATGTTTGTAAGAGGAAAATGAGGAATGAAATACACAATACTGAAACATCTTTGGTTTATTTTATGAGTGCTTTAACTTAAAATGTCAAATTTAGACATATTTTTGGCTATAATTAATGACCACCTAATCAAAATGTTCTCTCAAATAAACCCACATAAAGATGGCTTCATGACTATTTTACTAAGGATGCGTTTAGTATGGAGACCAGAAAAAAATGAATAAAAGACATGATTTTTATGTATTTGAAAGTTGTTCTTATTTTAACCAAAGTCTTTCGTATTTAGTTGGGTTTTATATCAGAGATTCATTGAATTCAATCCTTTAAAAAAAATAATAGAGAACTGAATATGTGTTTTAGGAATACAGACTCAAAGTAGTGAATAATAAGTCCTCGTTTTCATGGGAGTGGGCATGAGAGGAGAGTGTGAGTTAGAGATAGTGACCATTAAAGGAAAAAGCACTTTGAAGAAAAAAAGTGAAGCAATAGAGAGTGGTAGATGGGCACCTTAATATTAGATATTCAGGGAAATAAATTAATGGCCTTCATACTGGCGGGTTTCATTGCACTGTTAGAAAAGCCTAACTTGAGATGGTTTGGAAAGAATATGAAGGGAGGAAGTCCCAGTAGTAATATTTAAAGAAAATATACTTCATATAAGAACAGAGAAACAAACAATATTAGGAAAATACTCCACTGTATCAGTTCACCTCTACTTCTCTCATCATATGGCTGTCTACGAATCTTTTTCTTCCACCTATGTTTGTCTCTGTATCCAGATTTTCCTTGTTATCAAGACACTGGTCATATTGAATTAAGGCCCATCATAAAGAGCTCACCTTTACTTAACTCCTCTGTAAAGACTCTGTTTCCAAATAAGATCACATTCTAAAGTATTCAGGGTTAAAACTTCAACATATCTTTTGGGGGACACAACTCATCCTGTAACATCTTAGATCTAGATGGTGGTCATGAGACTTGAGATAATGAGAAAGATTTGAGGAATATTTAGGTAGAAGAAATGATTTTATGCACATGCCAAAAAAGATAATACTTAAAATTATTTGATACATTTTAACATATTCTAATGACTAAATGGCTAGAAATAACATTTTTTATTTAAAAGAGGCCAAAAGCTTTAAGACTTCTTTCACAGTAACTTAAGAAGTATGCTTGGAATGTCCTCCTTACAACTATAAGCTCTTAAGTTATTTATTATATCATTCCCTTGTAAATGTTTATTTGCAAATTCATTTCCTCACTGTCAGAAATAACTGCAATATTGAAATTTGGCAGAATTGATTGTAAGGTCATCATTGATAAATAGCAAATAAAAATAGACAAATAATAACTATTTTATTGTGTCATACTTCTCCTTTGAGCATTTGATACAATTAAAAACTCAGAGGCTGGGCACGGTGGCTCAAGCCTGTAATCCCAGCACTTTGAGAGGCCGAGGCGGGTGGATTGTGAGGTCAGGAGATCGAGACCGTCCTGGCTAACACAGTGAAACCTTGTCTCTACTAAAAATACAAAAAACTAGCCGGGCGTGGTGGCTGGCGCCTGTAGTCCCAGCTATTTGGGAGGCTGAGGCAGGAGAAGGGTGTTAACTCAGGAGGCGGAGCTTGCAGTGAGCTGAGATCAGGTCACTGCATTCCAGCCTGGGTGACAGAGCGAGACTCTGTCTCGGGGGGAAAAAAAAAACCCTCAGATAAATTATCCAAATTTTACGCACTATTTAGGATGGACACCTTATACAACCTTCATTAATCTTAATAACTATTTATTATTATATGTAATAAATGTGTGAGCTATTTGGCTTATATCAATGTATAACAACTATTTCAAATATAAGTAACAGAGAGTAGGCAAATATTTACCATTTAGAAAGATAAAATATTTTTAATTTTATAAACTTTAGATTTTAGTTTCAAGATTCTTAAACATTATGTAATTCTTCTTGAAAGACATGTATACGCTTGATAAATTTTTCTTTGTAACATGCATGACCTTATGAGATATGTTCATTTTGACTCCAGATTACCTGATTATAACAAATATTTTGTCTGTTTCACATATTACTGTATTCCCTGCAATGAAAATCATGTTTAGCAAATAGTGGGTGCTTGATAAAAATTTGTCGAATGAATGAATATAACCATAGGCAAAAAACAAAAACAAAACAAAACAAAAACAAAAAACAAAAAACAAAACAAAAAAAACAAGGCATTTCATTACGGCTATCCAAAGCAGAGAAATCAGAATTTAAATAATAAGAAGGCAGACAGAGAAAATGAAGGAGATAATGTGAAAAAATAAATAAATAAAATGACATCATAGAATGCAACAGAAATATATTCCTTTGTCCTCCTTTCAGCATCTAAGCTATATATCAGCAGTTTGAAGGAAGTAATAAACTACAGAATATGCTTCCATTGGGTTGGAAAAATTTAAAATATAGCCTTCTTCTGAAGATGGTATCAAAAATTTAGTTTCATAATTTCCAGTCTCAAAACTTCATCAGGGACCCGAAGTAAATAGCAGCCAGGAATAATGTCAGATCCATACATCTTAAAAGTTCATGTCAGTTCTAATTAATAGACATGACGTTAATACCTTCAAACAATTTCAGACACTTATATCATCTACATTCTGTGCACAAACATACTTTCATTGTGCCACTTAATATTATCACAAATTTATTTGCACGTCTATGGTGATATCTAGAGAGTTGAGAACTTGTTTTTGTTTTGTTCAGTTGTATTTCTTATTTCCTACTTGGCCCCCAAGTCCGTTGCATAGTGACTGGCACACAGAGGATTCAATAAATAAGTACTGGATTGATTTTCTCATTATATTTAAAATTTTGTACTGGAATAGACTGTTGTAAGTACTAAATTATATTCCCGCTATTGCCTTAAAAACTTGCAATGCTATTTCAATCACTTTTTATGCATCAAACTAACCTATGCATATGCCTCAAAAGAGTTCTTACAGCTGTAAGCTTCAAGTTTGAGCCTTACCTGGCTGAACACAATTTGATTTACAAATTTATCCTGAAATTCAAAGAAAGAGATAAGAAAACTGAAGAAAAAGCAATTTTTCTTTTCATAAAACCTTACTACATTTTTAAAAATGCAAACTTGACAGACCGAAAATATCCCAACTGTGCTTGCCTGTATGCATAATGGCTTTATACCACTTTTGTGTTTGTCAAAATTTCTATAGAAATCACAGACCAGCTTTATCTCTTGACTTTCAAACATACCTCAAGTAAAATATGCTGAGGTAGTAAAACTAATTTAAGTTCTGTGAAAAGTATTCCAGTAAGAACTCAAAAAGCAACACACTAGTTGGCTTTCTAAAGCCTAACAACTTATCTGACATTAACACAAATAAAAATGTAGTTTTAGTTATATGACCCAGAAAAGGAAATTGAATGCAAGTTAAATTGTAGCTAACACTTAGATGTGCCATGTGCCAGCTGGTGAATTAAACCCTTTACATATTAAAACATTGAGGTTTGGAAAGTGGAAAGAAAGTCTCATACATTTTATGAGGCCTTGGAGTTTGAAGTCAGGCAACCAATAACGTATCGTGGGAGAAAAGCAAAAGCAAAGCTACTATATAACCTGAAGAGTAGCAAACAAACTATTTTAGAGACCTGGTTATAAGATTTGTTTTTCCCCAGGCATCTTTATTCCAAGCATGTAGCCAAAAACAGCCAACCCCTGATGGCGTGTCTGTAGTCACCTTCTTCAGGCCAACCAGGAGAAGGAATTTCACAAGGTAATGTCATCAGTTAAGGCAAGAACTGGCCATTTTCACTTCTTTTGTGATTCTTCAGTTACTTATGACCATCTGAATGTGTACGTACTGGTCACAGGGGATATGATAGTTTAGCTTGGGCTCAGAGGCCTGACAATAACATCATTCCTAAAGTTAAAAAATCACTTACTATCCCTATTGCATGAGGTAATTTATGTATTTTATTGTCACTGAATATAGAAAGACTCAGTATTTAGTATTCATGTTCTATTTCTTTAAAAAAATATCTATTATAAAAATTTTGGAATAATTTTAGATTTACGGAAAAGATGCAAAGGTGGTATGCAATTTATCTGTTTACCCTTCACAGATTTTTCCTAATGTCAATACAGTTCATAATGATGTAGTTGAAAAAACTAAAGAATTAATATTAGTGTATTAGTACCTCAACTACAGGCTTTTTTGCTAATGTCCTTTTCAATCCAGGAAACATTGCATTTAGCATGCTATACTTTTTAACAACCCACTCTTTTACAAGATAGGTGTCCATATTTTTATTTTCAATAATGAATATTTTTCTTAATAATTGGTTCCCTATGATTGTTATGAGAATAACAATACCTTCATATATAAAAATTATAGATATTACATATTATATATACAGATTAGATATAATATATAATACATAAGGCAAGCAATTTATAGCTTACATATTACATATATACTACATTCTATAAGCACTTCTATCTACATATAGCATAAATATATGATATTGTATATACATAATAATGTGTGTATGTGTTTGGGTATGTATCTCCTGCCAAAAAATTTGAGAAAACTGAATACTACTTTCTTGCAGAAAAGCAATGTAAACAAGCATAGATATAGGTGATGAGAAGTGGAACAATTAGTATTTTTAACTTTGTGAAATTTAAAATTCTCAATTTAACTAAAAATCTATTTTTAAGTTATAAATATACCCAATAATATACCCAATGATTTGTGGTTCATAAATGTAATGGGGAGGAAGTATAATATGCTAATAATATTGTGTCATATCATTAGTTATGTCATAATATAGAGGCATATTAATAATTATAAAATCCACTGTTTAAAGGTTCAAAATCAGTTTAAGTGAATAAGAGCATAATTTGATGATGTCTTCTACAAATTATTAGACTTGATAAATAAATTACTTATAACTTTGTAACTTTGTTGTTAAGCATATGAATACAAAGGCAGACAATCTGCTTGAAATCCTAGCATTATTACAAATTGAGTAACCTTGGGAACTATGCCTTAGTCTCCTTGCCTGTTAAATTCAGTTAATAATAGTATTTACTTTATAGAATTGTTGAAAGGATTAAACTAGTAAATTCATGTAAAACACTTAAAATAGTGACTTGTAAATAATCAATGGTATTAGTAATCGTTTTCATAAAGTAATTTTATATATAAGTGCCATTATTGATATTTATTTGTATCATCAGAACATTTTCTTGAATGATACTATTTTTCAATCCTCATGTCATAAAACTAATAAATAAACATATTCACCGGAAGCTTAATATTTATCCCCATTCAATTCTTTAAGAATCCTCAGAAAAATGTGGCAATATGCAAAAGAGATGTCAAATTTCCCCATAGTAGAGTCTACAAGGACTCCTGACAATGTTTTCTTTTAAAATTCTCAGTTATGATAGCTTTTCCTGCACAATGCCAAGCAACGATATCTCCCAGGCTTTGCAATGCTTGAAACAGAAAGAGCCCATCAATAAAATAGAAGAAGGCTAGACAGTAAGGGAAATCTTCAAATGGTTTCCCAAGTTTTTCTAATTCCCTTCAAGAAAATCAGTGAAACTCCAAACAGAAAGAGACTGAAATGTCTATTTACTCAAGCTCTAAAGGGATCAGCTAAGTCTTTCTGCTTACATTAGATATTTTTGATTGTTTTGTTTGTTTTTGCACCCCTACACATAATCACTTTGAATCTCATCGCAAGGATGAAAGAATAAGTACAGCATCCTCCAGAGAGCATTTTTAAAAATACAAATTAAACATAATTTCAGAACTAGCCAATGTTTTTTAAGATGAATGTTCTACTCTTCAAACTATAATGACAAACAAAACAACTTTCAAATCATTTGATTGCATAGTGTTATAATTTTCCATAGATACTTATTGTCATTTAAAAAGACTGAAAGAGAAAAGCATAAGAGACATAAATGTAAACATGACTTGGTCTTTAAACAAAAGGCCACAGTCAAAAATCAGTGGTAAAATAAAATATTGATTTAAGAGGAACAGATATCCCAAGGAACCAGGAAGATAACTGTGGAGATAGTTGCAATAATTCAAGCAGGAGATGATGAAGGAAGTGTAACCTGCACATGTTTAAGAGGTAAGAATTAGTGCTTAGATGTTGTAGAGTGTGTGAAAAGGAAAATACAGACTTTGTGCAAGGATTTGGATCAGGTTTCACTTTTGATTCATGGAACAAATCTGAAGTTGACATTGACATGAATTTCAATTACCCTCTGAAGATCACTTCCTTGATCCTCAACCGAATTATGAGAGTAGGAAGCTGTTTTTACAATATTAAAGATGTGGTCACATGTTCAGATGGTGATGTACTACAGCTCTGGAAACTGAAAGAGTTTATCATGTAAGATGAATTAATATGACAGCTCAGCATGAAAAAACAAGAATTTAGTGGAGACCTTGAGGGTTGTGGAATGTTTAAACTAGATGTTGAGGAAAAGTGAAGTTGCTGATTAAACCTACATAAAATAACTGTTTAGAAAGATGGAAGACTGAGCTAAGTTTTAAAGTCATAAATTGTTTGGCCCTAAACTGCTCGTTTTCCCAGTTGTCTCTGGTATGTACAACATATCAGTTACAAAATCAGGGAAACAAATTTTAGAGTATTTTGTTTACCAAAAATAGCAAGTTAGAAATAGAAATGTATTTATGAAAAAAGATTCATGTATCTATATAGTTACACCTATACACACTCGTACACCTATATACACATGTATTTAAATGTCCATGTATATACATATATATATTAAGACCATTTAATCATTTTCTAGGATATTACTTAAAAATGGACACATGAAATAATACATGCACATACTAGTCTTGCTGTATACATTAGGCACTCTTTTATGATTATTAGATATAAAAGTCTTTGAATCATTGAGTTTCCTAAAAATAACTGAATAAAAATGACATTGCTTTTAAAACCTATAAAATTTATACATAAAATATAAGAAAATATTAAGGGAAAGTATTCTATAAGTATATGAATCTGATATAAGTGAAAAGTCAAAATTTTGTAGTTATAGAAACATCCTCATTATAAAATTTAAGAAAATTTAAGATGGGTGCAGTAGCTGACAATCTCAACAATCTGGGAGACTGAGGAAGAAAGATCATTTGAGCCTAGGAGTTTGAGACCAGCCTGGGCAACATAGCAAGATCCCATCTCTTAAAAACATGAAATAAAATAAAAAATTTAAGCAAATTCAATAAAGTCCTTTTTAAATAATAAGAACACACTTTCAAAAAAGAAAAAAATACAATACAAAATCGTGTTGAATTAGAAGGTTGAGTAAGAAATGAATATTTATAAATACTGAGAAAAAAACTGTAAACAAAAGCACATTTTAACTATAGTTTCAGGGTATTTTCTGAGCCAATATTTACTTGTGTTCATACAGTTTGTTTTTGTAGGGGTTAGAAACAAGCAAACTTATATTTTGTTAAACATTAAATAATTTTTATGTTATGAAGAAAATATGTATTTTTTGAGACTTATAATGACTTTAAATGAAAATAAATAGCATGTATTTCAAATATATTCTCTCCTCTTCTGGTAGTAGAATTCAGAAAAATGTCTAGTTGCTACAGCATTTTAGGCTATTCTAGAACAAAGCAACTAATCCAACTAATTAAGTATACATTTGAAGAGAATAAAGTCAGAGGCAGCACACATCTTTTACAAATGTATCAAGAATTGACTAGTTTACATTAATATGGACTTTAAAAATATTCTTTGCTAAAAATCAAGTGTGTTATGATTCATTTTTTTCACAAATCTGTTACTCTCTGTCAATAAAGCCATATATCTCAACACTGCATCTCAACACAATGAAAGTAAAGAATCCATTTTTATTGTGTTCTAAAACTAACAATTAAATTCTAGGAGGACAAAGAAAATGACAATGTAAGAAGCAGAAGGATTCATCCCACAGCCTCATAAATATGTGAATAACACATACAAAAATAACAAATATGCTGAGAAATATAAAATATGAAGATGATTGCCTTAGGGGCCAAGTTAAGTGCATTGTTGGGATGCACCCCATGTGAACTATTGAGAGGACTAGATAGAAAAGGAAGGAATCACATTATAGAAAGTTGGCCAAAACTGACTCTACGTCCAAAGGAGAAGCCTTAATATTTTTCTAGTAGGTCGACATTATAAGGTCACCATCAAACATGCTCATGAATAATATAGTTAATATTCTCCAAGAAATGGAGGACTATATTGTATGTAGGTAACCTCAAAGACTAACTTTCACATACCTTCCAAAATTGTTCTAATGTAAATTCAGAGCCCTCTTTAACACTGAGATCATTCTGCTCTGATATGGTTTGGCTCTGTGTCCCCACTCAAATCTCATCCGGAATTATAAACCTCATGTATCAGGGGTGGACCTAATGGGAGGTGATTGATCATGGGGGCAGTTTCCCCTGTGCTATTCTTGTGAAGGTGAGTGAGTTCTCACAAGATCTGATGGTTTAAAGATGTGTGGCTTTCTTCTCTCTCTCTCCTGCTGCAAAGTAAGACATGCCTTGCTTCTCCTTCAACTTCCACCATGGTTGTACATTTCCTTACACTATTCCCAGAATATTTTTATATTATTACACTAAAGGAAATAAGACAAAAATATTTTTTAAAAAAAGATGAGTAAATTTTTCAAGCCAAGTAGCTCACACTGTATCAAAGGAAAGAAAAATATAAATAAATACAGATAACACTGCATACCAAGTACTGCAATGATAAAGATATAATTCAAACAAAAGTGAAAGCCGAAAATATTCATTTGATGTGTTTCAATTTGAGATATCTACCTTCATAAGTAGAATAAACAAAACACTTATTTCTACCTTTCATTTAAAAAACATTTATAAAGAAACCAATAGCTGAAATAGGGAGTGACTTGAAACTATGAATACATGCTTATGAATAACACATATGTGAATAGTGACAAGGAGCATGAGATAGGCACTAGACACTTAACAGAGAAAAAATGGGGAAATGGTTATATAAGTAAGTTCAGAAATTATATAAATATTCTAATCACAATCTATTTACCAATTGTTATTTATCAACCCCAAATGTTTTCACATATTAGTATAGGTCTATAAGTGAATACAACTTATTTCTGAGCATTAAATGTGCTAAATTAGAGCATTATAACTAAACTGCACAATATCCGTCAATAGTGTCTTTGTCCAGTGTTTAGCAAACAAGGAGTACCTAACTTTATTGAGGTAAGCTGTGGACATATCCTGAGAACACAACATGAACCTGGGGACATTCTTAACTGATCAAACTTATGTCATAAGTAAGGTTACCAGATGAAATATAGGATGCTATAGTTCATTTTATTTTCAGATCATAAATATAGATATGGAGACAGAGAGAGAGTGAGAAAGATGAATGGGTATATAGACAGATAAAATGTGTTTTCTCCATGCAATATTTGGAACATGTTTATACTCAAATAAGTATTATTTATCTAAAATTCAAATTTAATTGCATATCTTTTATTTTAATTTTGTAATCTGGCAAGCCTAGTCTCTGAATACTTAGCAAGGAAAAACAGGAGAATTTTATTCTTAATCCACATGTTAGCTTATAAACCTATTTCCTTCACGAAGGCTCCTGTGATAATCTCACCTCTAGAAATCTTCTGAATTTTTTGAGTATCTGTCAACATAAGGTTGGAGATTACTAAATTGGATTTAGAAAGAGTGTTCAAAGAGAAGTTGCTAACATTGCTGAGTTATCATGTGAATAATCCACAACACATTTTTACTGCTACAGGTAAGACTAGAATGTTAGGACACCTATTAGATTCCAACAGGAGAATACAGAGCAGCAGTGATACAGCATCACAGGCCATCCAAGATAGGCAGTTCTAGGCCCAGAGCATTAATATTTAGCTGTTTTTGCCCCATTTTTAAAACATTGGTCAGAGAGGCAGTTTTGTAAATTTATGAGGGAATTGGTATTGCATAGACCTAAGAGTAGTATGATATGTGTATTTGTGATATGTTGTCCAGCATTGTTTTTCAGATTTTATGTATGGCTATGTTGAAGTTCCTTTGTCATTCTAGGACAACATGGAAGGAGGAACCCTCCAGCCTATTGCCTATTGCCTTGAGAAGCAACACCCCCCCAGCCTCATTTCCCAAATACATAATTACCATCAAGTTTTAAAAACATTTTTCTTGAAATAAGAATATTTGATATTAAACAAAGGTGAAACTATAAGGCAAATACAAAACCCCAGCAAATCATTATGTCAGCATCAGGTAATCTCCTGGGCTGAGAGTTTATGATCATGGACTCATTACTTCTACCAAGTTAACATAACATAAAATGTTTTCATCATGTTCCTCTCTACTTTGTTTTTACCCAGTAAAATCATTATCTTATATATAAAAGGGTACCCTTTTTCCCCATTTTCACCAAAACCTATTTTTTTATTATAATATCCATGTTAACAGATGTGAGATCACATCTCATTATGGTTTTGTTTTGCATTTCCATGATGATTAGCAGTGTGGAGTGCCCTTTAGTGTGCCTGTTGATCATTTCTTTGTATACTTTGGAAAAATGTCTGTTCAGATCCTTTTCCTATTTTTTAATTGGATCATGTTTTGCTATTGAGTTAATGAGACTATATTTTTATAATATTAAATGTTATATATTTTGAATATCAAACTTTATATATTAGGAATATTATAAGCTCTGGTTTGCAAATATTTTCTCCCATTCTGTTTGTTGCCTTTATGTAAAGTACATTTTATTTTACATTCAGGGGTATAAGTTCATGTTTATTACATGAGTATATTGTGTACTGGTGGGAATTGGGCTTCTAGTTTATTCAGTATGCAAATAGTGAACATTATACCTGATAAGCAATTTTTCAGCCCTCACCCTCCTCCCATCCCCCACATTTTGGAGTCTCCAGTATCTATTATTTGCTTCTTTATGTCCATGTGTACTCATGATTTAGTCCCACTTGTAAGTGAGAACATAGAGTATTTTATTTTCCATTTCTGAGTCAGTTCTCTTAGGATAATGACCTTCAGCTCCATTCATGTTCCTGCAAAGAACATAATTTCATTATTTTTGTGGCTGTGTAGTATTCCATGGTGTATATATACCACATTCTCTTTATTCAGTCAACTGTTGATGGACTGTTAGGTTGGTTCAATGACTACACTATTGGGAATAGTGCTGTAATGAACATATGAATACAGGTGTCTTTTTTACATAGTTATTTTTTTTCCTTTGAGTAGATAGCCAGTAGTCCAATTGCTGGGTTGAAGGGTATTTCTATTTATAGTTCTCATACATTCCTACCAACAGTATATAAGCATTTCCTTTTCTCTGCATCCATGACAACATCTCTTGTTTTTTGATTTTTTTAAAAAGCTATTTGGACTGATGTAACATGATATCTCATTGTGGCTTTAATTTGCATTTCTCTCATGGTTAGTAATATTGAGCATTTTTTTCATGGTGTTTGTTGGCTGCTTGTATGTCTTCTTTTGAGAAACATCACTTCATGTCCTTTGCCCAGTTTTTAATGTGGTTGTTTGCATTTTTCTGGTTGAGTTGCTTGAGTTACTTGTTGATTCTGGATATTAGTTCTTTGTAAGAGGCATAATTTGCAAATGTTTTCTCTCATTCCAAAGGTTGTCTTTTTACTCTGTTGATTATTTCTTTTATTATGCAGAGGCGTTTTAGTTTAAGTTAGTTTCACTTGTGTACCTTTGCTTCGTTGCATTTGTTTTGGGGTATTCATCATAAATTCTTGTATGTTGCCTTTTAATAGTGTTTCCTTTCAATGTAGAATCTTGTTAGTTTGATGTAGTGTCACGTGCCTATTTTTAGTTTTGATAGCTATGTCTTTGGTGCCATATCAAAGAAATTACTGCTAAAGACAATGCCCAGAACTCTTGCCCTATGTCCATCCAGGTGTTTCGTTATTTTAGGGCCTATGTTTCACCCTCTAATACATTTTGAGTTGATATTTGTGTATTGTATAACAGCTCAGTTTAACTTTTTGCATGTGGATATCCAGTTTTCTCAACACCATTTTTTGAAGAAGCTATTCTTTTTCCATTGTGCATTCATGACACTCTTTTGTCAAAGTTATCAAAAATTTAAAAATAGAACAACCATATGAACCAACAACCCTACCTCTGTGTATATATCAAAAAAAATTGAAATCTGGATCTTGGAGAAATATCTGCACTCCCATGTTGATTGTAGCATTATTCACAACATTTAAGACGTGCAAGCAACCTAAATGTCCATTGATACCTGAATGGATAAGAAATACGATATATTCTTACAATACAATATTATTGTCTTAAAAACAGGGGAAAATCTTTCCATTTGTGACAACGGGGTGAACTGTCGACCATTTTGCTAAGTGAAATAAGCCAGATATAGAAACACAAGTACTCCATGATTTCACTCATACGTAAAATCTAAGGTAGTCAAACTTATAGAAGCTTAAAGTGTGGAATGGTGATTTCCAGGGTCTTGGGGAGCAGGAGAGGTGGTACATGGAGGTATCAGTCAAAGGTACAATGTTTTGGTTATACAAGATGAATAATTCCTAGAGGTTTACTATATAGCATAGTGCCTATAGTTAACAATAGTGTATTGCATACTTAAACATTTGCTAAGATCTTATGTTGTATTCTTATACAAATAGTAATAATAATAGTAAAGAAGATGGGAGGAATCTTTTGGAGATTATTGGATAAGTTTATGACATAGACTGTGGTGACATTTTTACAGGTATATACTTAGCTCCAAACTCACCAAATTGTATACATTAAAAATGTGCAATTTTTGTATCCCAAACATATCTCAATAAAGTGATTTTAAAAAAGATTAGTGCAACTATATATGTCTGTACCCAGGATTTGACTTTCCTGATCAATGTGTCCAATGGCAATTCATTGTGAATAAAACCAATCAACTTTTTCAAAATGAGATACAATGTATTGATTGGCATAGCTCAGGATATAATATTGAAAATATGTATTTTTGTTACATTAAGATGTGAATAATTTTTATTCCTTATTCAATGAGCACTAAGGTGAGTCTGGCAACTTGGTTATGCCATGTTGTATTGTGAAGATCATTTTTATTGAGATTATCATGTATCCATATTGGTTTACAGAATCCTTAAAGAAATTAATAAAGCTAAGTTATCACTCCTCAATAAATTTAAAATACAAAAGTTAACCAACACAAGTAAATATACATCATAAAAAATTAGTACAAAGAAAGAACAGCACATATATACAAGTATATCCAAGTATACTTGTATACTTGGGTATAAGTAACTTCAGTAATACCCAAGCTTGAACTTTCTGAGAAACCATTTTGTATTATGAATTATTTCAGAATTAAATAAGCATATAAGTATTCATTATCTTTGTACAAATCCCAATAAAATGTTCTGACAACAATGAGAAGTATTATCTTTATACTTTTGCAGAATCTTAAATCTTTTGTAATAGTATTAAGGTAATCAATGAGTAAGAACTTCAAGTGAAAGCTGAATATATGAAAGATCTTTAGCAGTTTTACTTGAATACAATGTTATTTAACTTCAATGGAACCTATGAAGCCAATTAATCACAAGAAATGCCATAAAGTAATAAATTAGGGAATTCATTTCTCACATCCAAAAAGTGGCTGATCTATCCCAAAAATAAATGATGAATCATTACAATTGTGAGCTACTTCTATTATACTGTTAAAACATTATAAAGATACAATATTTTTATATGTAGAATCCCTCGCCAGAGTAATCAGGCAAGAGAAAGAAATAAAAGGCATTCAAATATGAAAAGAAGAAGTCAAACTCTCCCTCTTTGTTAACGATATGGGTCTATACTTAGAAAACCCTAAAGACTCTGGCAAAAGGCTACTAGAAGTGATAAACTATTTTACCAAGATTTCAGTCTACAAAATAAAGTGCAAATATCAGGAGCATTGCTCTACACCAATAACATCCAAGTTGAAGGCCAAATCAAGAACACAATCCCATTTAAAATAGCCACAAATAAAATAAAATACCTAGGAATACAGCTAACCAAATTGGTGAAAGATCTGTACAAGAAAAACTGTAAAACATTGCTGAAAGTAATCAATGATGACACAAATAAATGGAAAAATATCCCATTTTCATGAATTGGATAATCAATATCATTAAAATGGCCATACGTCTCACGGCAATTTATAGATTCTTATCAAACTACCAATACAATTCTTCACAAAATTAGAAAAAAAAAAAACTATTCTAAAATCCATATCGAACCAAAAAAGAGCCCCAGTAGCAAAGGCAATCGTTAGCAAAAAGATCAAAGCCAGAAGCATCACACTACCTGATTTCAAACTCTGCCATAAAGCTACAGTAACCAAAACAGCATGTTATTAGTACAAAAACAGACATACAGAACAATGGAACAGAATAGAAAACTCAGAAATAAAGCTGTACACCTACAACACTCTGATGTTCAACAAGTTCAACAAAAAGAAGCAATGGGGAAAGGACTCCCTATTCAATCAATGGTGCTGAAATAACTGGCTAGTCATATGCAGAAGAATGAAACTAGACACTTACCTTTCACCATATAAAATTTAACTCAAATTGATTAAACATTTAAATTTAAGACCTCAAACAATAAAAATCCTAGAAGAAAATCTAGGAAATAACCTTCAGAAGCAATTGCAACAAAACAAAAATTAACAAGTGGGGCCTAATTAAAATAAGAGCTTCTGCATAGCCAAAAAAAACCAAAAAAACTATCAGTGGAATAAAGAGACAATCTATAGGGTGGGAGAAAATATCCACAAGCTATGCAACTGTCAAAAGTCCAACATCTAGAATCTAAAAGGAACTTAAACAAATCAACAAACTGGAAACAAATAATCTCATTAAAATTGGGTAGAAGATATGAACAGACAATTCTCAAAAGAAGACATACAAGGGGACCAACAAATGTATGAAAACACTCTCAACATCACTAATCATCAGAGAAATGCAAATGAAGATCCCAGTGAGATACCACCTCACGCCAATCAGAATGGCTATTGTTAAATAAAAGTCAAGAAACAACAGATATTAGGGAGGCTATGGAGAAAAGGAAATGCTAATACACTGTTGGTGGGAATGTAAATTTGTTTAGCCACCATGGTAAGCAATTTGGAGATTTCTCACATACCCTAAAACAAAGCCACCATTTAACTCAGCAATCCTATTATTGGGTATATACCCAAAGGAGTATAAATCATTATACCAAAAAGATACATGCATCACGATGCTATTTACAATAGCGAAGTCATGAAATCAACCAAAGTGCCCATCAATAGTGGACTGGCTAAAGAAAATGTGGTACATATACATATGGAGCCAAAAAAAAATTACATCCTTTGCAGTAACATAGATGGAGTTGGAGGTCATAATCCTAAGCAAATTAATGCCAGAAGAGAAAACCAAATACTACATGTTCTCACTTACTAGTGTAAATTAAACATTGAGCACACATAGAAGCAAGCATGGGAAAAATAGATACTGTAGCCTACTAAATGGGGGAGAGAGGGATGAGTGCATAGAGAAACTACATTTTGGGTACTATGCTCACTACCTGAGTCCAATATACTCATGTAACCATCCTACACATGTACTTTCTGTATCTAAAATAAAAGCTGAAATTTAAAAAAAAAATTAAAATTGAAAATATTTTAAAACAGAATCCCTGGTGGCAAACATTGCCTGATATGAAAATATTTTGTGCTCAAAATAAATAAGAAATTATGACATTAAATTAAAAACAATTTAAAATATATATACTTTTTATTTCTGCTTACACTAAGTAGAAGAATATTAAATTATGAAATATATAATGGTGTGATCAATTTATTTTGTATCTAAAACATACTCTAAACATAACATTTTAAAACATATTAAAATCATGCTTGTTTAAATGTGTTTAAAAATTGAGCAAAGTATTTTTATTCTATTTTAAGAACATCTGTACGTTTACACATTATTTCAAACATTTCTTAATTTCATTTCTGTTTTGTTTTTCATGTATTTAAGTCTTCAGAGGCTAAAGTAGAAAAAGTTAGAGAATGGAACTTTTCTACTTCTTGAAAAGTGTAACTAAACTTTTTACTAATATTAATGCTTAACTGACTTAAAATACTGCTAACTAATAAAGGAGCAGGGTTGATAATATCTTTGAAGGCTGTAGGAGAATATGTTTCTATATGACTCTGCAAGAGGGATTTGGATCTTTTCAGAGCTTCAAGTAAAACATGTAATCCTTTGTCAATTGAAATGAACTGAAAACTCTCTCAGGTTGATTTCTCAAAAATACAACCTTTATTATTCCACCATAAAAATGAATGAAGTCCTGTCATTTGCAATAATGTGGTTGGAAATAGAAGACCATTATATTAAATGAAACAAGCCAGAACAGAAAGAAAAATGTTGCATATTCTCACTCATTTGTGGGAGCTAATAATGAAAACAATGGAACTCATGGAGATAAAGAGTAGAATGATAGTTATCAGAGTCTGGAAAGGGTGATGGGGGAGGGGTGAAGTGGGGATGGTTGATGCATATAAAAATACAGTTAGATAGAATGAATAAGATCTAGTATTCAATAGCACAACAAAGTGATTACAGTCAACAATAATTTATTGCACATTTTAAAATAACAAAGAGTATAATTGCAATGTTTGCAACACAAATAAATGATAAATGTTTGAAGTGATTTATAGCCCATTTACCCTGATATCATTATTATAGATTGGAAGACTGCATCAAAATAGCTCATGTACCCCAAAATATATACACCTACTATGTAACCACAGTTTGTTTTTTTTGTTTTTTGTTTTTTTTTTTCATCGATCTCATAGTGGTAGCGAATATAATCTGTTAGAGGCTGGCAAAGGAAAGATAAAGAAAGGTTAGTTAATGGGTCCAAAAATACACTTACAGGGAATAAGGTCTAGTGCTTTGTATCACAATAGGGCAACTATAGTTACCAATGACTTACTGTGTGTTTCAAAGTAGCTAGAAGAGTAGAGTTGAAATGTTCTCAACAGGAAATAATGATAAATGTTTTAGGTGATGGATATACCACGTATTCAGATTTTATCAAATATGTGTGTATGTATTTTATCAAATATTTTGTTTTAGTAAACATTAAAGATTAGAAAAATGTGAAAAAAAATGCATCCTTTTTGATTCATGATCCTTTCTAGGGGAAAAACAAAGCTTAAGTTTTAAAAAGTATGGGAACAAACTTTTATTTAATAATGTCAAATTTTATCATATTTGTGACATAAAATACCAGCATATACTTTAAATAATTCAAACACTATTTGGCATTTTATATGGTATACATTGATTACATTCTTTGTTAAAATGTACTCATTCAATTTATATTTTCCATTATTTACTCTGTCTTAAGCATTCTGCTAGGGCATAAAGGCAAAACACATAGAACATGATTTTTGCCCACAAGTAGTAATAGTCCAAGTAATTTTTATTCTTTTCACTTCAGACATTGGTTCCACATCTGTGCTAAGTAAATAAAATATTCTAAAAATGGGATATTTGTTAATGCCTAGAGAAGAGAAGAAAAATTAAATATGCATGAGTTTATGTTCTGTTTGTACACTTGATTGAAGAACTTTCTTTTCCCTATAAATAGGACTTCCAGCTTTTGTTCTTCATATTTCACATAAATAACTTATATATGTTTCCTGAAGGATAGTGATAATTACATTCTTGAAAAACCACATCAGTAAAACATTGATTTAAATAGGAATACTAAAATAAGTAAATAGTTGTTTCTGAAAAATTATTTATCTCCTAATTGATCTTTAATACTGAATACATTAGCTATTATGCATGGCAAATGTTTCAGCAAAACTCCTATTTATGGAGAATCCATCCATATGATTGTTCCAGTCTTATTATTTGAATTAGTGTTACCTTTTTCTTTGTAACACCAGGAACACTAATGTAGGGTATAGTTTCAGATTTAATGGTTTTATATTCAACAATAATACAATGCCAATATCTGTTATTCTTGAGTAAATATTGGGCATTGTACATATTATCTATTTTGTGCTACACATGTAAAAATAAGTATAATACACTAAGCATATTTTTATGCAGCAGGCACAATGGTAAGTAATATAAAATGTTGTATAATAACTCAATCCTTAGAGCAACAATGTTTTTAAAAGGCACTGAATAGATATATGAACAACTTGCCTATGGTCAAAAAATAATTAACTAGGCACATTACTGTAATGAGGTCTTTCTGGCTATATTGTCTGAAATTTATTTTCATCCCACATGATTAGGACTTGAGGTCGCAGAGGGAAAATCTACTTAAAATAATAATTGGGAGTTAATTGTAAAAAGTATACTGCATATTTATATGATTTTATATAGTATATATGTGTATGTGTATATATATATATTTTATAGTTGTTTGGTGAACAAAAAATGTTGGGAACAAAGTGGCAGTTTTGTTTTGGAGTTATTTAATTCACTTGTATACACACTTGTAAACTAACACTTGAGTTGTTAATACTTTTCATAGGAAACCATATTTTTGTTTTTGGAAACATTATGCCTTACCTTATTTGGGTTGCTATAACAAAGTGCTATAAAATGGGTAGCTTAAAAAACAGAGAAATTCACTTCTCAGTTCTGGAGTATTGGAAGATCAAGATCAAAGTGCCAACAGATTCAGACTTTGGTGAGGGCCTGCCTTATGGTTCATAGATGTTCCCTCTTCTTGTGTCCTCCCATGGTGGAAGGGGCATGGGTCTCTCTAGGGCCTCTTTTATAAGGGCACTAATCCTGTTCATGAGGGTTGTACCCTCATGGTCTAATCACCTTTTAAATGTGCTACCTCTTAATATCACCTTAGGGGTTAGACTTTCAACATATGAATTTTGGGGAGACACAAACATTCAGACCGTAGTACATTCTATGATAATATTATGTACTTGTACTGAATATAATACAAAATAATTGCAATGTTTTGGTTTGATCCTTGCAATAATCAATGAGTTCTCAAGGGTAGTTATGTATAGCTCTAATTAGTAGATAAAGAAAATGAAGAGCAGAAAAATAAAGGCATTTACATAGGCTCACATGGCTAGGAGATGGTAAAGCTGAAATAGAGCAGTTCTCCACTTCCTGTGTTATTTGTGCCCATTAACAAGTGGTTATTTTAAGTAATACAAAATGGATCCATTTTAATGCTTATTTATAATAAGATATTACCATATGAATCCAAAACTAATACATAGATGTCAATATAAAGATGATCACACATTACTTACAGGATTCTCGAGGCAGCTAATTACTTCTTATGCTACTAAATTTTCTTCACCTTAGGCTTTTATAATTAATGTCTATTTTGAATGCTATATAGAGAGTGCTTCTAAAAACACTCATCAAATTTATAGCATTTCCAGTTTATTCTGTTAAAAATTAAATCTCAGTAAGAATAAACTAAGTATAGATACATACAAAATATACTACCATTAAATATTTTAAGGCTTGGGAGTCTCTTACTTCTCCTATTTTAATATTTTAATATCATGTGTGGAAATTCAAAATAATGAAGCCTATATTTTCTAATTTCATATTTATTGAGCCTACTAAATATGGTGTCGTGCAATGCATTCCATGTATGCAGTTTCATTTGGAATTTTAAAGTTTGTTTCTGTGATTTTATCTTAACATTCTTCATCTTTCATCTGTTTAAAATATTATTGCACTTCAAGACAAATTAAAATAATAGCAGTATACACAAGTAAACATTTTACTTGGAAAGCTCCCCAAATGGAAATAATCAAAATTAATGCTTATCCAACCATAGTTCAAAATCATCAATTATGAACAATATAAAGTGAGTCAAGAATACCATTGCTATTGTAGATAAATAGATGCATTCCCAATAATTCTGGAAATAGAGTTGATATAACTTGCTGATTCATTGGATGTTAAATCAGAAGATTCAATAATAATTTAGAGGTTTTGGGTTTGAGTTCAAGTTGGGTGGATAATGGTGCTGCTTATTGAACTAGGAAAGATTGGAAAGGATTTCAGTCTGGTGATCTCAAAAGGGGAAACAGACAGATATAGAGTACTGCCTAGGCTATGTTAAGATCAAGTGATTATTAACAAATGAGACAAAAAACATCAATTTTGCCAACTATAGATTATAATTCCAAACAAGATGGCAAAGATACATACCAGAAATTTTCACTGTCTGAAAGAGAAAAATCTTCAAAAACAAACTCAATATTAGACAGACTGGCTAAGAGTAAAGTCGACTCCATGAGCCCGAAACTGATAACTATGAGATATTTTTTATATGTTTATTTACAACGTGGCTCACTTTCACCAGATTGAGATCTGTTCCTATTAGACTCCTACATCTTAGAAGTTGGAAGCCATATATATATATATATATATATATATATATATATATATATATAAAATATAGTTGTATATATAGTTATATATATATACACACACACATATAGTTATATACATATAGTTATATACATACACACATATAAATATGTGTGTATGTATATATATTTATTTATGTATTTTTCTATACTTTTTCACCAGAATCCTAGAACCTAATAGGTGACCAACAAATATTTATAAATATTTATTGACCAAGTGGCTACAAAGCACGTTCCAAGGCAGTTAAATTCAATGTGAAAATTCTAAAGAAAACTTAGGAAATAAAGTAGTTACTGCAAGTTTATTTTATTTTTATCTAAGTGCCATACAATATGTAAAAATATCTTATTCTTTCTATCAGGTGATAGGTTGTCAGAATCAACTTTGTTCTATCCTCTTTTCATTCCTACCCTATACTTTACTCTTTGCAAATACCCATGAAATATATTCAAAGGCAGCTGTCAGGTACTTTCGTCTGAATACAAAAAATGAAATTGAATACATGAAACGGAATATATTACCTGAGAATTTTAAGCCATATTTTTTTTCAGAATTATGGTAATTGAAACACTTACACAGGTTTAACAATGGGGAATAAGAAATAGAACAGCTTTTCTCTCTTTAAGCTTATTACCATAATGATTGAAACGAATGCACAAAAATACTTGTCTGTATAGTTACACACCATATCTGAGACTAAATGATTAAAAAGAAAGGTTACTTCTTTCAAAATGATATGTAAATTGGTATCTTACGTTTATACCAACAGGGCTACTTTATAAGAGCAGATTTTATATCTTATTGATAAGAATCAATTTCTAAAACTAAACATAGAATAAAAAATAAAACTTAGACTGAATATATAAATTAAAATGCAAAAATATTTATTATAAATAAGTGCAAAATGACAACTATATTGCTTCTCTATAATTTGAAAAATGTTACTCTCCAGAGGGCAAATAAAATTCTAATTACTTGTACAATGAAACAGAAACTATTAAGACACAGTTAACATTTTGCTTCTAGAAGAATGACCACTTTATCACAATGGAGAGCCTATGATAAACTGCATACTATTAACTATTTAACAGAATGGGCAGCATCAAATGTTACCTGTATATTTGTCTATATATTTGAGTTTCTATTTTGAAGCACTAATATTAGCACTTAGAATTTCAGCAGTGTAGCTATAGTAAGTAATTATTCCTGCCCAAAGAGAGATGTGGCCTTTGCTCTCGGCTCCTGAGATGTAATCTCTAAGCCTTTGAATGCCCCGCCTGATAAAAGCATCTTTGTTTAGCCAGGGATCATGGCAGATATTCTGTGATTTATGGTGGGGACGTTGAGTCATATAGTATCAGCTCTGCCTCCTGGAGATCTAGAGGAGCCAAAGTCTGAGGATACTCATATAGGCAATTAAATGTTTTTATGTGGATGAAGCCCCAGTAAAAAGGATGGACACCAAGCCTCAAGTCAGCTATGCTGATTGGCAATATTTTGTGCATATAGTCATACATCATTGCCAGGAAAGTTAGTGCTGTCTGCAACTTTACTGAAGGAGAACAACTGAACGCTTCAGTGTTTATTACTTTCTTAAACTCTGCCCCATACAACTCGTCCTTTGGATGATTTAATCTTCATTATTTCAATAAAAGAAGCTGTAGCTGTCAGTATACTTGCTTTCAGTGAGTTCAATGAGTTCTAGTGAAGAACTGAAACTGAGGGTAATCTTGGAACATCTAAAGTTGCATTTTGTGTCAGAAGTGGTGGTCTTGGAGACACCAATTTACAACTGGTGTCAGAAGTGAGAGTATTGCAGATTATTCCCTAACTTTGCAATTAAAATTACATTAATTCTAATCTTTATAATTTTACAACTGACATCTATTAACTGTAGTCATTGATCATTTAATCCTTGCACTACATTCCTGAATTAAGTATTATTATAAAGTCTGCTTTACAGATGAAGGAAAGGAAATAGTTGAGTAATTTCCACTAGGTCCTAAAGCTATTTCTCACAGTGGTGAGGATAAATGAATATTTATCCTAATATTAATTAATTTTTATATTCTGTCTTTGTAGTTGAAATCTCCCATATCAGTTGCATGATTTTCAACATATTACAAATTCAAAAAGAAATAAATTGACTCTAAGACAGAATATTACTAAAATTTTAAATTCACAAACTAAATTGCAAATACTTTAATGGGGAACTTCTTTCTCTTGCCCTAACAAACAAATTGACATCTATCCCAGCTCTGTTTCTCACAGCTATCATCTTTCTAAAAGTTTCCTGAGGTTTTACTTAATCACAGGGAAAGATAATTTTGAAAAACTAATAAATCTATGCTTGAGAAATAAAAGATTTGTCTTCTGAAATATTCTGAGTTTTGAGACATGTTCTTCAGCATCATCAGAAAATCAAAGTGCAGTCTTTGGAAAGTGTTCACTAAGCATATGATGTAAGCACCATAAGCAACCCTCTGATGCTATTTAACACCCTTAGAAAACTTGCTCATTTCCCTTGCTTATTATTGTGACCATAAACATCAATTGGGCATTTCTAAAATATATTCACCTGGTGCTAGTCACATTTGATATTTCTAACAAATGCACATGAGCCTTAATAGAGAAGATGGTAACTTGAGGAGTCTTAAGAATATATTAAAAATATGAAATTCCACTTATGGACTTGACTGAAGCACTAATGTGGCACTGTATGAGACTATGAGTCCCTTGAAATATTGAATTTAAACAGGTGTTGAATGAGTTTCAGGATTCATTTACCAAGTCATGAACAAAATTGTCACAGATGGTTGACTAAAATACAGAAAAACAAGTGATAAATCTTACAAGAAAATTGTATTTCATTCTATTTCAATTAATTCAACAACTGAGTTAATGTTTTGAAGAAAATCTATGTTTAAATATAGAAATGAATGTTGGAGAATGTCTGCACTGATTCTAATCATAGTCAGTTTTCAATTATTTGATTATATTTGACTTAGAGCTAAGGCATACAGACAGAGACAAAAAGGCTAAAACATGTAAGATCTGAAGACAGGGGAGATTAAAGTATTGGGACATTGAGTGGTTGTGTATGGAGGTAAGCTATTGTATATCTGTATTTTGCAATAGATCTATAAAGAATAGCCATGAGGCCCAGCATGGTGGCTCACATCTCTTATCCCAGCACTTTGGGAGGCTAAGGCTGGAGTATTACTTCTTGTCAGGAGTTCGAGATCAGCCTGGCCAACATGGCAAAATCCTGTTTCTACTAAAAATACAAAAATGAGCCAGGTGTTGTTGTTAGCACCTGTAGTCCCAGCTACTAAGGAGGCTGAGGCACAACAATCACTTGAACCCAGGATGCAGAGGTTGCAGTGAGCCAAGACCATGCCATTGCACTCCAATCTGGGAGATGGAGTGAGAGACGCTGTTCCCCCGGCACTGCAAAAAGTCATGAAATCGTCTTTTTATTTGGTAATCACAGAACATATGGCAGGAATTATTAACAATAGCCAATATTTTTATTGCCTAAGCCTTTCAAATCAGCATGTAACTACAATGAGACTAATTTGTGACTCTTATTTGGAGAATACATGACTATTGTTACTCCTTGAGTTTATAATTAAGCATGTATATGGTGGGTGCAATTAGGGATCAAATATAACCTAATATAATTAATATAAAACTTTCCGTTTCTGTTCATACAACTGTATTCCAAAATAATCATGGGAGCTAAAATAAAATCTCAAACTTTAAATTTAGTCAGCACGATAAAAGGTTTATGGAGTCAAAGTTATTATTGTTTATCCTACAATCCAATTTCAGAATCGTATAAAATTTCAACCTTGTGTTTATTTGCTAATTATCATAAATGATTCTACAAACCAAAGATAATAAATAAACAAACTGTTTTGATAACATGTGTCAATTGAATTTTAATTAATACTTATTTTCTTTGCTCTCTGTGGAAGTGTTTTATATTATATCTGTAAAACGTATATAAAATTAGAATAGGCTTAACTTCCTCTTTCATATGCTTTGTAGAAGTCTTGCTTCCACTTATTTTGAGCACACAGTTGTACACATTGTGTTTACCAACTTTTGCATAACAAATTATTTTCAATTACATTAGTATCTTAGAATGAATCTTTTCCTGAACTCCATCTGTTACTTTGATGATACTTTGGGATACTTGACAAAGGTGGGGTTGTTGGAAACTAGTCCTTTAGATGCACAAAGTGAATGCAGCAAATGGAATATCATGGGACTGAAAAGAATACACTAATGCTAACTTGATCACAGGTGTGAGATGAACTATGTTCTAATTTACAATAATGCCTTTGTACAGTGCCCATTTAATTATCCGTAGATAAGGTAATTTATCTATAATTTGATGTCACCCTAGTCTATTAGGCTATGTATCCAAAAGGATCATCAAAGTAACAAGTGGAGCTCAGGAAAAGATTCATTCTAAGACTCTAATTGTCCATGTTTTTTTAAGTTTCCCAACTGTTTCTGAATCTGGGAACCCTAGGAAGTTAAATGCTTACATATGTACTGTCCTTTTTTGAGCAGTGCTCATCCATCAATTTCTCAAAACTGATTTTATCTGTTTTTTAGCTTGCCTTGCCACTAATCGGTATTATTTATTTTCCCATTTTAACTTCCACTTCATTGTCTTCCAAATTTCTCCTTAGATGTGATATTTTCTTTTTTTCTTTCTTTTTTTTTTAGACAAAGTTTCACTCTTGTTGCCCAGACTGGAGTGCAATAGTGCGATCTTGGCTCACTGCACCCTCCGCCTCCCAGGTTCAAATGATTCTCCTGCCTCAGCCTCCAAGTAGCTAGGATTACAGGCATGCGTCACCATGTCCGGCTAATTTTTCTGTATTTTTAGTAGAGACAGGGTTTCTCCATGTTGGTTAGGCTGGTCTCAAACTCCCGACCTCAGGAGATCTACCTGCCTCAGCCTCCCAAAGTGCTGGGATTACAAGCGTGAGCCACTGCGCCCAGCCAGACCTGATATTTTCTTTATTTTTCTTTTGAGAAATATAGGCTATCTTTTCAAATGCAATTCTTGTCCTGGACCCAGTTAATACTTATTCAAGTCAGAGTTTATTCATATAGACTATAGAAATGTATATTATAAAATATGAAAGTCCATGTGAATATTTATAACACCTTAGTTATTATGAATGGCATAGACGAATATAATTTGAAATAAATATGAGAAACTTAAACATATTTATTAATTAAAATCAAGTAAATACACAGGTCATCAAATCATGTTTATTTTTTAGTTTAGAGAGATATTAATGATAATTACTTAAACATGCTCAACAGCACTAAGCATAAGGTTTTACACAAATGACTATCATTATAAATCATTAAATTGTATTACAGAAAAAAATGCATACAGTTTATCAATTATTACAGAAAATTCATATGACAAAGTTCAACATTATTTCATGATTTTAAAAATAGCTTAAAAAGGAGTAGTAAAGCTGGGCGCGGTGGCTCATGCCTGTAATCCCAGCACTTTGGGAGGCCGAGGCGGGTGGATCATGAGGTCAGGAGATCAAGACCATCCTGGCTAACACGGTGAAACCCTGTCTGTACTAAAAAAAATACAAAAAAATTAGCCAGGCATGGTGGTAGTCGCCTGTAGTCCCAGCTACTCAGGAGACTGAGGCAGGAGAAAGGCGTGAACCTGGGAGGTGGAGCTTGCAGTGAGCCGAGATCGCGCCACTGCACTCCAGCCTGGGCGACAGAGCAAGACACTGTCTCAAAAAAAAAAAAAAGTAGTAAAAGGAATTTTAAAAATTTGATATAAGTAACAACATCTACAACAAAACTTATTCTTAATGAACCAATGTTTAATATATTCTCTTTAAAACAGAAAAAACACAAGAATGTTCATAAATACCACCACTATTTAGTATAGTACTGGAAGTCCTGGCCAGTGCTTTATGCAAAAAAAAAAAAAAAAGAAAAAAGAAATATGAGTTCTAAATATTGGAAGGGAAGAGAAAAAACTTACTATTTATAAATGAGATAACCTAATTAGAAAATGAGTTAATCATTGTTAAGTTAAAAACACACAAATAAACTAGAACACATATTTTCTGGGGTTTTGTTTGTTTGTTTAATTAATTTAAGTTCTGGGATACATGTGCAGAACGTGCAGGTTTGTTACATAGGTATATGTGTGCCATGGTGGTTTGCTGCACCTATTGAGCCGTCAGCTAGGTTCCCTCCCCTCACCCCCACCACCCAATAGGCCCCAGTTGTGCTGCTACCCTGCCTATGTCCGTGTGTTCCCATTGTTCAACTCCCATGTGGTATTTGGCTTCCTGTTTCTGTGTTAGCTTTCTGAGGATGATGATTTCCAGTTTCATCCATGTTCCTGCAAAGGACATGATCTCATTCCTTTTTATGGCTGCATAGTATTCCATAGTGTATATGTACCACATTTTCTATATGAACACTTAATTTATATTGCCTCCATATTTTAAAATAATGGTCATTTAAATATCAAAGACAGCAAATAATATCAAACAAAAATATTTTCAAGAAAGGACAGTAGACAAAATTCTCTCCCTGCTGCTAGCCTAAGAAATTGGTAAGGTCAGGATAATATGGAAATCATGTTGCCCTAGACTGTGTTTTTCATCCTGTAAGCAATCAATAAAGAACTTAAGGTGTAGCCTAAACATCAAGGGGCATGTGCATGTGTTAGAATGAAACTGAGGGGAGACTGAACATCAAAAGGGAAAGACTATGAAATGTCTTATGTTATCAGTAAGCCAAGCTTTATTCAGGATCCAGTACACTGCCTATCTTTCAAGATACTTATATTTCATATTAGATTGTGATGGACTACAATGAAATATAAAAGTAAATCATCTACTCAATGTTGTATCTCTGTACCTGCGTGGTGGTGGTGGTTAAAAGTATTACAGTAATTTTTAAGTATTTTTGCTTCACCATTTCCCACAAACTTCTACATGCTTAGTTCTGCCCCTAGTAAACTATGCATAGTTTTCTTACTTTCCTCATTTTGGTTTGCAGAATAAAAACTATGAATCAGCACTGATACGAAAACTGCTCTTGGAAAACCACTGTTTTACTACACAAAGTGTCATACTAATTTAATAATATTTGTCATAAGATTTATTTATTTTTAAAGTTATTCTTTAAGTTCTGGGATACATGTGCAGAACATGCAGGTTTGTTACATAGGTATACATGTGCATGGTGGTTTGCTGCACCCATGAACCCATCATCTACATTAGGTGTCTCTCCTAATGCTATCCCTCCCCTAACACCCCACCCCCAAACAGGCCCCGGTGTGTGATGTTCCCCTCCCTGTGTCCATGTGTTCTCATTGTTCAACTCTCATTTATGAGTGAGAACATGCAGTGTTTGGTTTTCTGTTCCTGTGTTAGTTTGCTGAGAATGATAGGTAATGTAAACATTTATTTCATTAATCAGGCCTTTCACTGTATTTTACAGCCTGATCTTGGACCTATAAAAGAAAGAAAAGGAAATAATTATTAAAAAAAATAAACTGAAAAAAAACCAAGTGGTAGATAGAAATCCAACTATATAGATAATCATTTTAAACACCAATGGACTAAATGCAACAATTAAGAGACAAACATTATTAGAGAGAGTTAAAAGACAAGATCCACTACATGTTATCTAGAAGCAATACACTTTAAATATAAAGACCCATATTGATTAAAGTAAGTGGTTGGAGAAAGACATATGGTGCAAGTACTAATTAACAAGCAGCAGGAGTGGTTTTGTTAATACAGACAGTGCAGTCTTTAGGGCAAGAAAAGTTATTTGAGATAAGGGAGACATTGTATAATAATAAAGGGATCAATTCTCCAGGAAGACATAAAGATCATTAATTTAAATGCACTTAACAACAAAGCATCGTGTTATACGATGTGATAGAACTGCAAGGAAAAGCAGGTGAATCACCATAATAGTTTGAAACTTCAGCATCATTTTGCCAGACATGGACAGACTGAGCAGGCAAAAAGTTAGTCAGGGCAGTGTTGAACTCAAAAATACCATCAATCAACTAAATATAATGAACGTCTATAAACAACATTATCAAACAATAGCAGAATACTCATTCTTTTCTAGTTCACATGGAACATTCACCAAGATAGACCACATTCTGGGCAATAAAACACACTTTAACAAGTATAAAATAAGAGAAATCATATAACGTTTACTCATAGACCACAATGGAATTAAACTTGAAATCACTAACAGATGGATAGTTGGAAAATCCCACAATATTTAGAGATTAAATAACACACTTCTAAATAACACATAAATCATAGAAGAAATTTCATGAGTTTTATTTAGTATCTTGAACTAAATTCAAATAACACAACTTACAAAAATTTGTAGGCTGTAGCAAAAACAGTGTTTAGAAGGAATTTACAGAATAAAACACATATTTGAAAAACAAAAAGATCTAAAACTCAACAATCTAAGCTTCCACCTTAGGAAAATAGAAAAATAGGAAATGCTGCAATATGCACGTGGTCCTAGTTATTGAGGCAGGAGGATCTTGAGCCTAGGGGTTCGAGCAGGCAGTGAGCTATGATCAACCACACCACTGCACTCCAGCTGGGGTGACACAGCAAGATCCTATCTCAAAATAATATCAAATAAATAAATAAATAGAAAAAGAAGAACAAATTAAATACAAAGTAAGCAGAAGAAAGAAACAATGTTACAAAAAAAAAAAAAAAAAGAAAAAAACAGCTACAATCAGTGAAATCAGTAAAGAAAGCTAAAATACAGACACCAAAAGCTGGTTATTTAAAAGATCAACAAAACTGATATGTCTCTAGACAAGCTAACTGAGAATAAAAAAAAAAAAAAAGAAAGTGCACACAGATTAGAAATGAAAGAAGAGACATAACCACAGATTACATAAACACTAAAAGAATAATAAAGGGATACTATGAATAAATTTATGTTCACAAGCTTGATAAACTAGAAAAAAAGGACCATTTCTTTAAAACATACAACTTGCCAAAATTCACACAAGAATAGACAATCTAAATAAGCTTCAATCTATTAAATAAATTGAAATAATAATTTATAATCTTCCAAAACAGAATATAGAAAGCCCAGATGGGTTTACTAAAGTATTCTACCAGATATGTAAGGAAGAAATCATATAATTCTCTAAAATCTTATTCTCAAGGTCAAAGTTTGTGAAATGTTCCTTAAGTCATTCCATGAGACCAGCATTTTTCTAATACCAAAATCAGACAAAGATAAGGAAACCACAGACCAAGAATTATCACGGACAGAAACACAAAAGATCCCCTCCAAATTATACCAAATCAAGTCCAACAATTCATAAAAATAATTATACATCACAACTACGTGTGATTTATCCCACATATTGAAAACTCAATTAAAACTCAAAAATCAATTAATGTAATCTATTACATCAACAGGTTACAGAAGAAAAAAATCACGGGAGCATAGAAATAAATTCAGAAGCGGGTTTTGAGAAAATTCAACACCCATAAGTAACAGAACCTCAAACATAAACTAGGAATAGAGAGGAGCTTCCTCATCTTGATAAAGAATATCCACAATAAATCTATAGCTAGCATCATACCTTATGGTGAGGAACTCAAAGCCTCTGACTAAGATCAGGAACAAAACAAAGATGTCCCCGTAACTGCCCCGTTTCTACATCATATTGAAAGTTCTAATTAATAAGACAAGACAAGACAAGATACACTGATTTGGAAGGAAGATATAACACTGTCTTTGCTCACAGATGACATGATCATCTATGTAGAAAATACAAAAGAATCAACAACAATGGCAACAGATCTGGAACTAATAGGCAATTACAGCAAGGTTGCCAAAAACAGAGTTAATGTAGAAAAGCTAGTTGCTTTCCTATATGCCAAATGAACAAGTGGGGATTAAAATGAAAAACACAATACCATTTAGACATTAGCATCCCCCCAAATAAAATACTGAGGTATAAACTTAAAAAATGTTTATCTATATGACAAAAAGTACAAAACTTTGATGAAAAAAATTAAATAGCTAAATAAATAGAAATATATTCCATGTTCATGGATGGGAAATCTCAATATATTTGAGATGTCACTGCTTCCCAACTTGATTTACAGATTAAATGTAACTCCAGTAAAAATATCTGCAAGTCATTTTGAAGATATTGACGAAGCAAAATTTATAGGGAGAGGCAAAAGAAGCAGAATAGCCAACACAGTAATAAAGAAGAACAAAGTTGAAGGGCTGACGTTACCCAACTTTAAGGCTTATTCTTAGTCTACAGTAATCAAGACAGTGTGGTATTGGTGAAAAAATAGACAAATAGATCAATGAAACATGATAGAAGGTCCAGAAGTAAATCCACATAAATAGTCAACTGATTTTTAGCAAAAGAGAAAAGACAATATAATGGCAAAGAAGAGTATTTTCAACAAATTATGCTAGTACAACTAGATGTTGAAATGCAAAAAAAAAAAAAAAAAAAACGAGTTTAAACACAAACCTTACACCCTTCACAAAAATTAAATCAAATAGAGTCCAGACCTAAGTATGAAACACAAAACTATAAAATTCTAGATGATAACATAGAAGGAAACTTAGATGATGAGTTTGGCAAGACATTTTTGGATACAACACCAAATAAACAATACACAAAAGAAAGAAATGATAAGCTAGACCTCTCCCAAATCAAACATTTCTGATCCATGAAAGACACTGTGAAGAGGATAAAAATACAGTTCAAAGGCTAGGAAAAATATTTGCAAATTGCATCTCTGATAATGGTCTGTTATCAAAATATACAAAGAAACATTTATAGTTTATTAATAAGGATACAAACAACCCAATTAAGAAATGGATTAAAGGTCAGGTGTTTGGACTCACATCTGTAATCCCAGCACTTTTGAAAGGCTGAGGCAGAAGGATCATTTGGGATCAAAAGTTCAAGATCAGCCCGGACCACATAGAGAGACATCATCTCTACAGAAAAAAAAAAAAAAAAAGCCAGGTAGAGTGACACATGCCTATAGTCCCAGCTACTCAGGAAGCTGAGGTGGGAGGATCACTTGAGCCTAGGAGGTTGAGGCTGCAGTGTGACATGATTGTACCACTGCACTCCAGCCTTAATAGAGCAAGACCCTGTCTCAAAAAAAAAAAAAAAAAAAATAGGTGTTAGAGACCTCAACAAACATCTCACTGAGGAAGACATGCAAATGGAAAATGAGCATAAAAAGATGCTCCACATCATACGTTACTAGGGAAATACAAGTTAAAACAACGCTATAACACCACTACATATCTATTCAAATGGCCAAAATACAGAGCACTGCCAACACCAAATGCTGACAAGGATGTGGAGCAATGGGAACTCTCATTTATTGCTAGTGGGAATGCAAAATGATACAACCACTTTGGAAGACAGTTTAGCAGTTTCTTTTTTTTTGAGACAGAGTCTGGCTCTTGTTGCCCAGACTGGAGTGCGGTGGTATGATCTCAGCTCACTGCAACCTCAGTCTCCCAGTTTTAAGTAATTCTGCTTCCTCAGTCTCCTGAGTAGCTGGGATTACAGGCGCCCACCACCACATGTGGCTATTTTGTGTACTTTTAGTAGAGACGGGGTTTCAGGGTTTCACCATGTTGGCCAGGCTGGTCTCGAACTCCTGATCTCAGGTGATCCATCCACCTCGGCCTCCCAAAGTGCTTGGATTACAGGTGTGAGATACCATGCCTGGCCCAGTTTAGCAGTTTTTTAGCCAAGTAAACATAATCCTATAATCCCATACAGCAACCATGCTCCTTGATATTTACTCAAAGAAGTTCAAAACTTACGTCCACAAACAAAAGCTGCAAATTGATGCATGTAGCAGGTTTATTCATAATTGCCAAAACTTGGAAGCAACGAAAATGTCCTTTAGTAGGTGAGTAGATAAATAAACCGTGGCACATCCAGACAATGGAATATTATTCAGTGCTAAAAAGAAATGAGATATCAAGGCACAAGAAGACATGGAGGAAACATAAATACATAGTGCCAAGTGAAAGAAGCAAATCTGAAAAAGCTACATACTGTGACTCAAACTATATGACATTCTGGAAAAGTCAAAACTAGGGAGACAGTAAAAAAAAATCAGTAGTTGCCAGGTGTGGGGGAAAGGGAAGGGTGAATAGATACAGCACAAATATTTTTTAGGGAAGTGAAACTACTCTGTATGATACTGTAGTGGCAGATGCCTGTCATTATACATTTGTCAAAACCCACAGAATGTATAACACCAAGTGAACCCTAACACAAACTATGGATTCCAGGTGATAATGATGTGTCTGTGTATATTCGTCAGTTGGAACAAATATACTACTCTGGTAGGGGTTGTTGATAATGAAATAAACTATGGATACACAGGGACAAGGAATGTGTAGGAAAGTTCTATATTTTCTGCTCAATATTGTGGTGAACCTAAAACTATTCTAAAAAAAAAAAACCTTAAAAAAATAGTAACCAAGTTAAAGAAAATTGTCTTTATAATCAGTTACATAGAGGATATTATAAGCTTATTAAAATTAAAGAATAAGAAGAAAATCCCTGAGATTTAGCTGAATTTTGATTTTGCCAAAATAAGCTCTTAAGGCGTTTGTTCAGATAATGGCAACCATATTTGTAGTTATATTAACAGTACTGGTTACCATTTATTGGTCATGTACTATTAGTCAGGACCAATGCTAGTAATTTCCATGGCACATATTTAATCCATGAGTATTTAGGACAGGCATGCAAAGAGAAATTCATACCATGATAAGCTAACAATAATATTCAATGCCGGATCACACAGGGTGATTTACTTTTGTGTTTGCTTTTGAATAGTTCAGTGTGCCATATGGATTTCCATAGGCTTGGCCAGAGACTATAGTGTTTTATGTTGGCATGACACATTTGTCAAGATATCTAGACACTATAGTAATAAGTGCTACATAAATACATAGTGTTGAGGAAAAATGTGTCAGTAACAAAATGATTTCTACAGTCTATATTCAACATTTGATTAAGCAACTCATTTCCATCAGCTGAATAAATCTATTTTTTTGTTCACTTTGCATTCAGTGATTTGCACAGCAATATGATTTTCAGATTGGATGAGTAAACTGGCTTAAAAGAGATAACATTGAGGAAATTAGAATACTTAATTTTGAAAACAAGAATCTGACTGAATTGAACCAACTGAGTGATTTGAAACCATGGGTTCCATTTCAAATGCAGTATTTTTAAAGATGGTTTCACTGTTGGCATATACTCATGTTTTTATGAGAGATCATGAGGTATTTCTTCCTGAGCTAAGACCCTTTAATTTCAGGAAGTAACATTTTACTTAAAAAAATTTTACTTTAATTGACAAGTAAAAATTGTATATATTTGTAGCATACAACATGATTTTAATATATGTATGCATTGTAGAAGAGCTAAATCAAACTATTAAAATATGAATTACCTCACATACTTATATTTTGTGTTGAGAGCACTCAACATTTATTCTTTGGGTAATTTTAACATACAAATAATATATTGTTATCACCATGATGTTCAATAGATCTCTCAAACTTATTCCTCCTGTCTAAATGAAATTTTGTATTATTTCAACATTTCCCCAATCCTTTAACCCTCTAGCTTCTGGTAACCACTAGTCTAGTCTTCGCTTCTGTGAATTGGACATTTTTAGATCCTACATACAAGTAAAATCATTCCGCATTTGTTTTCATGAGCTTGGCTTATTTCACTTAATATCATGTCCTCCAGGTTCATCATGGTGTTGTGAATAACCACATTTCCTTTTTTGAAAAAGCCAAATAGTATTGTATTGTGTTTAAAAAAATGTGGTATATATAACATTTTACTTTTAAAGGATGAAAAAGAGACTAACACACTGTTATTATTTTTTTTTCTTAAGCAAGCTAAATCAAGATCTCTTTTTGAAAATTATGCTGGTTTATTTTTCATGTTTCTATTTCAGGATAGAAAGAAACTTTTCTTCCAATGTCACAAGTGAAATAAGAGAATTATAACTGTTATCCACATGGCTCAGATTTCTGTACTGAGGAATTAGAATACCACCCATCCTCAGACAGTCTGTCAGACCAGAAGGAATCTCTAGGTGCAAAGTCCTATCATCTTCTTTATTACCCATTCTGAAATCACAGGCTTAAAGCTGGAAACAACATGGATATTTGCTGACTATTGCTGGGAAATAGTTTGATAAAGCATAGAAGCAATAATACAAATGGATCTCTGTCATTTAATGGTCTGAATTTTCCTACTCATCATTATTGAAAGCATCAAAACATGACATAGCTCAAAGTGAGAAATCAGCTTTAATTTTTGTGTATCATCCCATAACATTGAGGAATTACATGGAACTGGAAAATAGTCTCTAAAATGTTATTAATATTTGTATCCTCAGATGCCTGTTCATATTAGGAATTCAGAAATGTTTCTCGAGTTGGTTATTTCTATTTCTGGCAATTTAATGCATTATGTCTTTCCTTTTTATAAAGAGCAGCATATTTAAATACTTCCTTCATTTTTTAATTAATAGATATTTCATTTGAAAACTCTACTCATAAGGGTTACTCAACTAGCATATTTTTAGGTATGGGTCATCTGACTGCTATATGTTGATTACTTCCTGTTACTGCATTTGGTTATCCACAGTTAATGACCACCCAATGTTATTTTTAATATATTCTCAATTCACAGACTGTGTTTGCCATTTACCAGTTGAATGTTCTTAGGCAGATTATTCTCTGAGTTTAATTTGCAAAATGCCAATAATAACAGTACCAAATGAAATTCTGAAAACAAGCTATCTAGGGTGGGGTCTACCACACTGTAGATACTCATAAACTGATAACTTCTTACACTGTATTTGACTATAAGTAAAAGTGTTTAGTAGAATTAAACAAACAGCATTTGGCATTCGAGTACCCCTTATTAAATCATTAAGCATTGCATGCAATACTTTTGCTGTGAAAATTATTAACTTCCTGGTATATAAAATTATTTCTAGTTATGTTTAAAATATTTTATCTAGGATATTATCATCTTAGATCTGTGAAGTGGTACTAAAATAGTTTAAAATGATTTATCAAATATACACAAACAGAAAAATGTAAAAGTAAATGTATCTTATACATAATACTTGGACTAAATTAGGCATCATGAGTTAGTAGAAAAATAATGAGGCATAATAAAAGTTTAGCTGAGTACTTGAAGCAGGAGTCCACTTCATTCCTGTAGGAAGAGACCAACAATATTTAATGACTCTGATATGTCTGGTAATATATTAACACCTTTGACTTTAATTGCTTTGATTAAATTTTAGTACTCAGACAATTCTTTCATATTGCTTCCACTATTTACTTAATGAATAATACATTCTCCTGGAAAAGTATATCTTCTGTATTATGCCAAGCTCTGTGAGAAAGGTTAATGTGGTATTTTATAATGCTCAAGATGTGTGAGGGAGCGAAATTCTATTCAGACAAACAGAAATGCCAGGGCGTTTTTAATAAGATCCTAAATGAAATGCTAACATATGTTCTGAAAAATATAAAGTTCCTTTTAAGAAAATGCAAAGAAAATGTTATGTTTTATGTGTTATTTTGCTTATAGATAAGGTTTACTTTGGTTAAATTACCAACGAGACTATTTTCCAGTTCCATGTAACTCCTCAGTGTTTGTAGTGCTAGAGCATTCAACTTCTAAATTTTACTACTATTGTGCTGTATTAATATGCATTATACTAAAAACAATTGTTCTTCTAATGTTTTGCACATAGACCTTTCTTTTTTAAATATAGGGAATATGGAGCTAGCATCCTTAGATCAAAACTGTTACAAGGTATACACTTTCCTGAGACCTAAGGCATTCATTCAAGGGATAACTATGTATTTTTACAAAAGTATTTTTAAGAAATATATTTAAATAATAAATGTAAATTCTTGGAGTGGTGTGGCAGAAAGATAGATAACGAATGTGATTTTAATACAAAGAACATTACTGGCTAGTTTGAATGTTTTTTTAATTGTCATTGATATACGTGAAATGCATTTATGTAATTATTTATTTTCTCATGAGAATGTGAAATGCTTCTTAACTGTAGTCCAAAATTCTGGTTTCAGCCCTATCCAACTTGAAATACATTTTTTTTCTCTCTGAATTTCCAGTTCTCTGATAATGTAGCAGAATTATATAGTTCCAAATTTCAATTCAATACTTTATTTAGAAAAGATAAAGGTATTTTTACCTATTCAGAAATATGTTCCTACAAAAATGAATATTTTCATTTTATATGAGTATCTTAAGTCCACAATGAGGTGTATCACTAGACACTTATTTGAAGAGCTAAAATAAAACAAACAATGGACAATACCAAATGCTGAAAATTATGTGTAGAAACTCATATATTGCCAGTGGGATTGTAAAATGGCACAAACACTCTGGGAAATGGAAAGATTCTTAAAAGTCTAGAAATACGCATAGCATACAATCTAGCAATTGTACTTCTGGGCATTTATCCAAAGAAATGAAGACAACTTATTTCTTTACAAAAGCATGCATATTATTGTTCATAGCAGTTTCATTTGCAGTAGCCTCAAACCAGAAACAACAAAAATGCCCTACAGTGGGTGAATGTTTGAGCAAACTGTGGTGCATCCATACCATAAAATATTACTTTGCAGTAGAAAGCTATCATCTATAAATGAATGCAAACACCTTAAATGTATCTCAAGAACATCATGCTGAATGAAAAATTCCAAATCAAAAGATTTGGAAACTATACGATTTCTTGGAATAACAAGCTATAGAGATATAAAATGCATTAGTGGTTACCAGGGATTCTCAACGATGAGTAGTAGGGGAGAGGCGGGTGTGACTATAAAGGGGTAGCATCAGGGAGAGCTTCTTGGCGGTGAAATAATACTGTGTTTGATTGCAGTGGTAGTTACACAAATTTACCTATGTGGTAAAATGATATAGAACTACCCACACACTTTACATCTTGGTTATTTTCTGGTTTTTATATTATACTACAGTTATGGAAGATGCAGCCAATGGGGGAAACTGGATGAAAGGTATACAGGACCTCTCAGTACTATTTTTGCAACTTTCTGTGCATCTATAAATATTCCTAAATAAAAGTTTCAAAAAGGGTAATTACAAACAAGTTGGGCAGTGGAAAATTATTATTGGAGTAGGTGAAGTTTATTCAAATTGATGTTAGAGTCGTATTATTTTATATTTACTTTATAAAATAAAATGTTACATAGATAAAGATAACATTGCATATTTAAATTTTGTTAAGCAGAGAAGATCATACTGATGCTGGCTAACAAAGAAATATGATTTCAATATTTTCTTCAAAACCATAAGGTAAGAGTTATATTAAAAAATAATCAACTCTTACATACTTCAGTAGCACTATCTATGTATATTTACAGCAACCTTACCTGTAAGCACTGTTATTCTCTTCTTATAGGAGGGTAAAAAATGGATTTAGACAAGCTAAGAAATTCCCAAAGGTCATTCTATATTTAACAGGCAAATTAATATGCAGAACTAGTCCTAGTAGCTAATCACTGTGTCTTATTCTAATATTCGATAGTGAAAGTTTTAATTCTTAAAAAATAACTATAAATGTCCCTAGGAATAACTGTATGTATTCACTAATTTTTAAAATACCCTGCATAAATGAGAAATGCACCTGCTTCACATTACTCTTATCTTAAAATTTAGGCATCAGCCTACTGCCTTAAAATTACCACATTATTTCATCTCTCTAACTAAGCCTTTCCACATGTTACTATTGCTGCTCATAAGACTACTTTGCTATTTGACAAATTTCTAGCCATACTCTCACATCTTTTTTTGTGTCATCCCTGCAATAGGCATACATTTCCCATGCAGGTTTAATTGCCTTGTAATTCACTTATTTACATGCCCTTCTTTATAGTTAGATGGTGGACTTTGGGTAGAATATTTTCTTATTCATATTTATAGAATCAGACATCAGCACAAGATCTGGGTTTATCAAGAGTTTGCTGAATAACAGAGTGACTATTATTCAGTGACCAATATTCCTTCGATCTAATAATATCAGTGGTATCTGAGTATTTATTCATTCATATAAAATGCACATCCTCCCAAGCTTTCTCATCCTTCCGTGAATTTCTGTATTGGGAAACTTTCTGATTATTTGCCTGTCTTCATTTTTAGGTAATCATATCACATCCATGATTTTCTCTTTCTGCTCCCTATGGGAAATATCATGATTTCAAAATCATGTACATTTTTAATTGTAGCAGCTATCATTTTTCTTCACTTTAGACACAAGTAAATGTAAATAGAGCAGTAAATACATATTCTACATGCAGTACTTCATTTACTTACGTAAAGTAATAAATGTAATTCAAAGTCATTTCTTCTTCCATCTTTTAAGAATTTCTGCACAGATTATTAATGTGTTTCTTTTACTACAAGCTGCTTGATGCAGGATTACAATGGCCTTTTCCTGGTGCATAGCTTAGAAAAATTTAATTCGCATATGAGGGTTAGGATATTTTGATGAGGAAGAGAAGTACAGTAAAAGAATAAACACAATTTTATAAGAGATATAAAACAACTGCCAAAAGTATGTTGAACCTCACAGATTCTACAGTATATAAGGATCTTCATTAACTTCTAAGTAGGTTGATTTGCATGTCAATATGTCAAATAACTTTTTAAGAATAAAAGAGATTTTTAAAATCCATCCATCTATGTGTCTGTCCTTCTAATATATAATTCAGTATTTGAACAGAAGCAAAATAAATACTGTCTTCAATATAGAAATCCCCAAATATCTACATCATTGCAGACCAATCTATTGACCAAAATAATTACAGTTTTGCTAGGGATTATACGATCTTGTATGGAAAATAGTTGCTGTTTTCACAGTGATCAAAATGTACATTTAACAGAGCAACGTATATACTGAAAGCAATAAGCGAATACTTATCTGAAATAAAAAGCTTACTTTAAAAATGTTTTCATTAGAGTAACCTGTTTTACAATTTCAGATCAAAACACTAATATGTAATGGTTGAATGATGTTCCTATAAAATAACAAAACTGATATCCATGCAGGAAAATTAGCCTCAGTATCTATAGTTAAAATACAGCCCAAAGTAACTTCTATGATGTATGCAAAGTGAAATGACGTTTTAATCCAAATACACTTGTTTTAATTTTTCTCCCAATTTAAAAAAATTTTAAACATTTTGAAAATCATCTTATTCTAACATTGAGCCATATAAATGACCATTTATTTCAACTAGAGAAAATTCTCATATGTCAATCACAGTGATACATACGAGCCTGTTGCTAATTATGTAATATTTGTCAGTAATTTAGATATTTTAAATTTTCTGTCATATAAACGTTTCTCTACTTGAATATATCATTGCTTTAAGCATATTTTTTAGAATATGTTTCTATTAAATGAAAAAGGAATATACTGTAATGTGTGTATGTATCTACCTTCTGTGATAATTTTTAACATCGTACAGGGTTATTTAACAGATTATCCATGTTACTTGATGATTTCTCTAAAAATCCATTGTAAAACTAAGCCTGGCCTCCAGATTCTGTATTATGCCAGATGGTGTCTTCACAGTAATATATTCTTAAATTGGATGATTACTTTAATAGCCTAGGCAAAGTAATACTGTTTTGAATGGCTGCACACTTTAAATGAAGCCTAAACTTTCCTGTAGGGTAAATACTATCAACATGAAGCAATTTTAAAACTTGTCTATGATCTCCATCAATGTCAGAATTTCACATTCTGATGAAATTTTCTTAGGGAGAATTATTCTGAGTAATGCATTTCAAGGTTAAATTAGCGATCACATCTACAAATGATAAATGACATTTCACCTTAATTCTGGGTATAGAGTCGTTGTAACATCAAAGTTATAGGTATACAAAAAAAAGTGATAACTTTCATTGTTGAACATGTATCAGTGGTGTTATTTGACTTTCAGAATACATATTTAATCAATGCATATGTCACTATTGAGTATAGGAACCTCACTCTCTAAGTCCTCTGAACATAACTCTGGATATTTCTGCAATAATTATAAATATAATTGGTAAATTAGATTCGTTGTGTTTATTTATAGATATGAAATTTCAGAATCAAACTTCAGACTTCAGAAATACTCACAGTAGATTTTGTAATGTATTCACATTTCTAGATAACCATGTTTAACTCAGAATTCTAAAAATATAAACTTCTCAGACATAAAATTTCTATGTACACCATTCATTTTCCAGCCATTTTAAACACAGCATAAAGAAGAACATTTTAAATTATCAGATGATTTACTTACATTATTCTAAGTATTAATTACTAAGCAATGTTTAAGTTATTTGCTGCAGATGTAGACACACAACTGTCTACTTAAGCATAACATGATTAAGAAAGCAGTAGAGAACATGACTTTATTTTTACATAACTTTTTCTATGTTAAAATGATGTTTCTTCATCCCCCAAACCCATACACACACACCCACACACTCTTCCAGACTGTAGTGTCTATCATTCCACTCTCTACCTCGATGAGGACAACTCTTTTAGCTCCCACATACAAATAAGAACATGCAAACTTTGTCTTTCTATGCCTCGCTTATTTCACCTAACATAATGCCCTCCGGTTCCACTCATGTTGCTGCCAATGACATAACTTCATTCTTTTTTATGACCTAGAATTCCGTTGTGTATATATACCACATTTCCTTTATAAATTTATTCATCAATAGACAATAGGCTGATTCTGTAGCTTTGCTATTTTGAACAGTGCTGGAATAAGCATGGGGATACAGGCATGTTTTTGATGCTGATTTTATTTCCTTTCAATAAATACACACTAGTGAGATTGCTGGGTTGCACAGTGGTTCCATCTGTAGCTTTAGCTTTTTTGAGAAAACTACATAATATTCTCCATAATGTCTATATTAATTTGCATTCCCACCAACAGTGTATAGGATTTCCATTTTCTCCACATCCTCACCAGCATCTGTTATTTTTTTTTTTTGTATCTTTAATAACAGACATAGTAATAGGAGTAAGATGATCATTCATTGCGGTTTTAATTTGCATTTCCATGATGACTAGTGATGTTGAGCTTTTTTTTTCTTTTTATTTATTTATTTTTTATTATTATTATACTTTAAGTTCTAGGGTACATGTGCATAACGTGCAGGTTTGTTACATATGTATATATACCTGTTGGCTGTTTGAGTGTCTTATTTTGACAAATATCTATTAATGTCCTTCGCTCACTTTTTTTTTTACTGTTGTTTCAGCTCATTGTATATTCTAGGTATTAGTCCCTTGTTAGATGAACAGCTTGCAAATATTTTTCCCATTTAACAGGCTGTCTTTTCACTCTGTTGATTGCTCTCTTTGCTGTGTAGAGACTTTTTGGTTTAACAGTCTCATTTGTCTAATTTTTGTTTTTATTGACCGTGTTTTTGAGGTCTTATCCATAAAAGCTTTGCCTAGGCCAATTTCCAAAAGTGTTTCCCCTATGTCTTCTATGAGTTTAATAGTTTTGAGTCTTATGTTTAAGTCTTTTATCCATCTTGAGTTGATGTTTGTATGTGATGAAAAATAGGAGTCCAGATTTATTATTCTGTATATGGGTATCAAATTTTCCCAATATCATTTATTGAAGAAAGTGTCCTATCCTCAGTGTATGTTCTTGGCACCTTTGTCAAAATTCAGTTGGCTGCAAATATGTGGATTTATTTATGGGTTCTCTATTCTATTGCATTGCTTTATGTATCTGTTTTTATACCAGTATTATACTGTTTGGTTACTCTAGCCTTGTAATATATCTTAAAGTCAGGTAGTGTGATGGTCTTTCTAGTCTGGATTTCTTTGGCTATTTGAGCTTTTTTATTATGCCATACAGATTTTAGAATTTTTTTTTTCCATCTCTGTGAAAAATGACATCTGTATTTTGATAGAGATTGTACTGAATCTGTATATTGCTTTGGGTAGTAGGGTCATTTGAATGGTTTTATTTCTTCTGATCCATGATTATAAGATATCTTTCCATTGTTTTGTGTATTCTTTAATTTTTTTCATCAGAAATCTATAGTTTACTCCTAGAGGTCTTTCATCTCCTTAGTTAAATTCTTTCCTAGGTATTTAATTTATTTTTGGAGTTATTATAACTGCGATTGCCTTCTTGATTTTCTTCTTGCTAATTCATTATTGGTGGGTAGAAAAATTACTGGGTTTTGTATGTTGATTTTTTATCTTGCAATTTTTTTGAATTTATTTATCAGATCTAAAAGTGTTTTTATGAAGTCTTTAGGTATTTCTACAATAAGGTGTCATAAGTAAAAAGGAACAATATAATTTCTTATTTTCCAAGTTGGGTGCTGATATGGTTTGGTTGTGTCTGTTCCCAAATCTCATCTTGAATTCCCATGTGTTGTGGGAGGGACTTGGTGGGAGGTGATTGAATTATGGGAGCGAGTTTTTCTTGCACTGTTCTCATGATAGTCAATGAGTCTCATGAGATCTGATGCTTTTAAAAACGGGAGTCTCCCCGCGCAAAACCTCTTCTCTTGTCTGCCACTGTATGATGTGTGCATTTCATCTTCTGCCATGATTATGAGGCCTCCCCAGTCATGTGGAACTGTAAGTCCAATAAACCTCTTTCTTTTCTAAACTGCCTAGTCTTGGACATGATTTTATCAGTAGTGTAAAAACAAACTAATACCTTAAATTGATATCAGAAGAGACAGGCACTGCTGAAAAGATACCAAAAAATGTGGAAGTGATTTTGCAACTGGGTAACAGGCAGAGATTGGAACATTTTGGAAGGCTCAGAAGAAGACAGGAAAATGGGAAAGTTTGGAACTCCCTAGATAACTTGTTGAATGGCTTTTACCAAATTGCTGATAATTATATGAACAATGAAATCCAGGATGAGGTGGTCTCAGACAAAGATGAGGAACTTGTTGGGAAATGGAGCAAAGGTGACTCTTGATATGTTTTACCAAAGAGACTGGCAGTATTTTGCCTCTGCCCTAGAGATCTGTGGAACTTTGAACTTGAGAGAGATGATTTAGGGTATCAGGTGGAAGACATTTCTAAGCAACAAAGCATTCAAAAGGTGACTTGCTTGCTGTTAAAGGCATTCAGTTTTATAAGGGAAGGAGAACATAAAAGTTTGGAAAATTTGCAGCTTCACAACATGATAGTAAAGAAAATTCCATTTTCTGGGAAGAAATTCCAGCCAGCTGCAGAATTTTGCATAAGGAATGAGGAACCAAATGTTAATCCCGAAGACAATGGGAAAATGTCTCCAGGGCATGTCTGAGACCTTTGTGGCAGCCCCTCCCATTACAGGCCTCAAAGTGTAAGAGAAAAAAAATGGTTTCATGCATGGGGCCCAGGATCCCTCTGCTGTGTGCAGTTTAGAGATGTGGTGCCCTGCATCCCAGCTGCCCCAGCCATGACTAAAAGGGGCCAAGGTACAGCTCAGGCTGTTGCTTCAGGGTGTAATCTCCAAGCCTTGGCAGCTTTCATGTGGTATTGAGTCTGTGAGGGCATAAAAGTCAAGAATTGGGGTTTGAGAACCTCAATCTAGCTTTCAGAATATGTATGGAAATGCCTGAATACCCAGGCAGAAGTTTGCTGCAGGGATGGGGCCTTCATGGAGAACCTCTACTAAGGCAGTGTGGAGGAAGGGCAAGGTAATGTGGGGTCAGAGCCCCCATGCAGAATCCCCACTGGGGCACCACCTACTCGAGCTGTGAAAAGAGGGCCACTGTCCTCCAGACCCCAGAATGGTAGATCCACCAACAGCTTGCACCGTGCACCTGGAAAAGTCACAGACACTCAATGCCCGTCCATCAAAGCAGCCAGGATGGCTTTCAAAGTCACACCTTGCAAAGTCACAGGGGTAGAACTGCCCAAGACCATGGAAACCCACTTCTGGCATCAGCGTGACCTGGATGTGAGACATGGAGTCAAGGAGATCACTTTGGAGCTTTAAGATTTGACTGCCCTGCTAGATTTTGGACTTGCATAGGACCTGTAGCACTTTTATTTTGGCCAATTTCTCCTATTTGGATTGGCTATATTTACCCAGTGCCTGTACCCACATTGTATCTAGGAAGTAACTAACTTGCTTTTTATTTCACAGGCTCATAAGCACAACGGACTTGCCTTGTCTCAGATAAGGCTTTGAGTTGATGCTGAAACAAGTTGGCTTTGGGGGACTTTTGGGAAGGCATGATTGGTTCTGAAATGTGAGGACATGAGATTTGGAAGGAGTCGGGGTGGAATGATATTTTGGCTGTGTGCCCACCCAAATCTCATCTTGAATTTCCATGTGTTGTGAGAGGAACTCGGCAGGAGGTGACTGAGTTATGGGAGTGGGTTTTCCTTGTGCTGTTCTTGTGACAGTGAATGAGTCTCACGAGATCTGATGGGTTTACAAACGGAAGTTTCCCAGCACAAACCCTCTTCTCTTGTCTGCTGCCATATGAGACTTGCCTTTTGCCTTTCACCACGATTGTGAGGCCTCCCCAGCCATGTGTAAATCCAATAAACCTCTTTCTTTTGTAAATTGTTCAGTCTCAGGTATGTCTTTATCAGCAGCATGAAAATGGACTAATACATGTGCCTTTTATTTTTCTTTTCTTGCCTGATTGTCCTGGGTAGAATTTCAAATGCTATGTTGAATAACGGTGAAAATAGGCATGCTTGCCTTGTTCCAGTTCTTAGAGAAAAGGCTTTGAGCTTTTCCCCATTTGATATGATATTAATTGTGGGTTTATCACATGTATATTTCAAAATAGAGTCAAGAGAGGACTTGAAATGTTAGAAACAAATAGAAATGATAAATACTTGAAGTGATGGACACCCTAAATAAACTGACTTGATCATTACACATTATATGCATATAACGAAATATCACATATACTCCATATGCACAAATATGATATATCAATAAAAATAAAATAAAATACATTTGATTATGAGTATACTCTAAAAGTGACCATGGTTTGTTTGCCAACTTACATGTAATGCAATAACTCTTTTCCACAGTTCTTGTAATGGATGGCAGCAAAAGAGAATCTTACCTATGTGAATTCACAGTATCTCTTTTCTCCCCTGTCTTGTATTCAACACAAAGAATTCTAGTTTTGCCAATTTGAAACCTGGACATTTACTGTGAAGAATCTGAAAACTGAGTAAGGGGAAGCACTGAGATGCCTTAAAAGGATGTTGAAAAATTATTTTGGAACAGCAGGACAGAGTTACTGATGAAAACAACAAAACAACAGCAAATAGATCTAAAAAAAAAAAAAAAAAGAAAAAGAATCTGGAGAAAGGTAAGAGCACATAATTGAAAGAAATTTGGGAAAATAATTAGCAAAAACTGGGAAAACTTAAAAATAAATGAAAAGATTTCAGGGCAGTTGCTGCACGAGAAGGATCTTGAGAGAGAGACATACAAAAACTCATTTTAAGAAGCATAGTAATTTATAAATATCATTTCCATCTGCCATTTTTCAACAAATTTCAGTAAATCATATTTCGAATTATTTATTTATGTCTAATTGGTTTGTCTTTACATCTGATGCCCTGCCAAGATGGGGTGCCTGTAGTGCTTGGTGTTTATTATATTATGATTTTACAGAGCAGTTATGATAGGGTTTCCACCTAGGCTCTTCCAGGGTGTCCTATACTGTGGTCAAAAGATGACATTTGGAGGAGTATAAAGTTTATTAACATGAAGTACAAAAAAAATCTAATATTTAATACAAACAAAAAACTATTTTCTTCTCTCCATTCACTCTAGTTATAATCTTGAATATTTCTACATTCATGTTCATGAACTCAGCTGCGTGTACACACATATACACACACACAGACCAACTACAACTCTGCTTAAACCTGCTGCTAGAATTTGTCTTGTCTAGTATTTGGCTCATATAATATTTATCTAGGGTAGTATTAAAATTCACATAACTAAAAGTTAATGATGCTAATATTCACACCATGTAAGCATTCAATAATTTATGTGTTTAAATTATATGATATCCTTATATGCAATTGAGATATTTAATTCATTCTGTCTTTTGTTTTAGTTCCCACAAGCCTAGAAAGCATGAACACATTACTGCCATCAGGAGTTACTTAAAGATAAATTACTGTAACACTTACTATATTGCAGAATTTTTATGTTATGTGCCTTTTTGCCAATTGTAATTTTTACTGATATAATAATCTGTAAATCATGAAGAATTGTGTAAAAATTGTATTGATTATTCAGATATTATTACACTACTAAAAGAAAATGTAAAATAATTATATCAAAATATTAGATAAAACAGAATATAAGATAATATTTGCAATACCATTACAAAAATGTAAAAGTACTGGCTTAGGAAAATACAGGAAGAAACTACTACCAGATATTAATAATCATGAAAATGGCAAAGTATATAATTATAATTATATTCCTCAAAGTTTATGATTCTGGAGTCATAACGCTTCTTTGGTTTTCTGATTGTTCTATTTCTGTTCACTAAAATTAAAACCTATATAGTGCCTTCTGATATTTCTTCTAAGTAATTTAAATTAAACACAACTTACTATTTACAAGTTACAAAACTCATAGGAATAATGGATTTTGGTTGGGCTCATTCTCCCAAATGTTGCTCTTATATGCACTAGACCTGTTGGCGTGAAACAATGTTAGAGCATCTGCTTGAACTTATTCATTCATTAAAACTGTATTATTTGAATGCCTATTATATGCCAAAACCTGTGTGAAGCAAAGCAGATTTAGTGAAAAACTATGTAAAAATATTCTATTTATCAGTCCCCATACAATTTATACTGTTTCTTTTAGAAATTAATTTACCAAAATACTCATAAAAATTGATAAAGTTATAGAAATATTTAAGAACACAGTATAATAATTGTCTTTTAAAAAGTGCTGGGATATGGCTGGGTACAGTAGCTCATGCCTATAATACCGGAACTTTGGGAGGCTGGGGCAAGTTGATGGCTTAAGCTCTGGAGTTCAAGATAAGACTAGGCAACATAGCTGGACCTCATCACTACAAGAATTAAAAAATAAAAATTAAAAACTCAGCTGAGCATGGTGGCACATGCCTGTAGTGCTAGCTGTATGTGGGAGGCTGAGGTGAGAGGATCACTTGAGTCCAGAATTCAAGGTAACAGTGAGAGCTATGATCATGCTGCTGTACTCCAGCCTGGGTGACAGAGTAAGACCATGTCTCTTAAAAAAAAAGTTGCGCTTTTATTTTTTATTCTTTTTAGAGTAAGTGTAAAGAATTATACAACTCAGTCCCAAATGTGGGCATATTTTCAGAAGTGAACACTTTAACTGAACTTTAACTAAACATCATGAGTACTCAACAACTTGTGTCTGTGTCTTCTAGTCCTCATTACCCAATAATAAGTCTTGTCCAAGTTACACCCATTCTGTAAGTCCAGAACAGTTAGTCCTCAGGCTATTTTGAATCTTGAATCCTGAGGACAAAAAAATTTATACCCAGCAACCTTTTGCAATTTTGTGAAACAGTGTCCAAGATTTTCCTTAGTCTACTCTCATGGGACACTGGGTATTTAAGTTCTTAGTCTGGCTACCAACCTTATATGGAAGAATGCTAAAGCCAGAGAGAAACATTTACTAACTCTGACCTTTTTGAAGACTCATCCTTCAATATTTACTTATTTTGAGTATGAAGAAGATATAAAGGAAAGCAGTAATGCCAGATTTCCTTTCTCTCTGTCATTTATAAAATTTATTGAATCTTGGGTTGTCCTTCATATTAAGAAATATTTACCTGGGTTACCTTACTAGAAAAATTGTGTGGACCTTATTATTTATCTTAGTGCTCATTCACAACACTACAGCAACCAACCCACTCTTCACATTCACTGTTCTGTGAATGCTTTGTTAGCATTTTCAGATAATTTCATTTATTGACTGTATACTATCAGTCACTTGGAATAACTCACAAGCTGCAGAAGTCATCCTTGAAAATATGCAATGCCAGCTTTTTACTGAACAAACATAAATATATTTTAACATAAAAATGAAACAACATAACAATTCTAAAATTTAGAAATGTAGCTCTAGACATATGAATAGTAATGCATAGTTAATAATTTACCAACATTAAAATAAAATGGAGACATTTAAATGTTGGCAGCCAGGAATAGTGTGTGCATGTGCATGTAATTTGTTTCTGCTGATTTGGTATTGTCAGAGGGAGTAAGACGAACAGAAAGCAAAGTAAGAGGAAGGCACCTGAATGTTACTGAATGACTTTTATATTTTAATTCAAATTAGCCAACTATTTGGAGCAGATAAACCACTTTCCAATATGATTTAACAATTAATCACCCTATAATATACAAGTTATTCTAGTTAATAAGAGGCATTTAAAGTTAAAACATTAAAGTACAGTGGAGTAATTTATTATAACTGTTAAATATTTAATGTATTTATTCTCTGTACCAGTGTTTTTAAACAAAATCTTATTGCATAGCCTATTTTTTAATAAACATCTGCATGTTGCTTAAAAAGTTCTCAAAATGACCTTACTTGATTTCTCATGTATATTTAATTTCATCTGACATGACATATCATTTCCTCTTTTGCATTAAGGACAATTTTTCTTTGCCTGGTACTGAATATGCATTTTAATTCAAAAGGCAGCATTTAATAGTTGATTCTTAGCTATCATACAGTTACTAATGAAATATCTTAGACACAAATGCATTGTTAATATTTTCACTGTCCAGAATATTTAATGATAATCTTGTGATATAGCCTATGCTTTTATTTCGCCTTAAAATATTCTCCAAAACCAAAAATTAGATATAGTTGTGTACATGTTTGTATATGGCACATAGTTATTGTTTCAAGACTTTATGATCTACAGAGGAAAATATGAAATACAAGTACAACTATGTAGACAAGTATCATTGGAGTGCCATATACAACCTACTATCACTCATGGAAGACAGGCTTTTTTCTGGATGGTTCATGTAAGTTCCCACATAATGGTGGAACTTCAACCATGGTTTGGATAATTTTTTGAAGCTTTAGTTGCAGAAAACAAACTTATATTAGGCAAATATAACATAACAGAGGGAACTAGGTGCATATATAAAGTCAATGGAGAATATGGAGAACTGGCTTGCCCAGAAATGACTCCCAGAGCAACATACAGAACTGGATCATGAAAAAAAAAAAAAAACCATCTTTGTCACAATCATTGAGGAGTAATCTAGACTCTCTAACTGGGCTGATTGGTTAAGGTCTTTTACGATTGAAGCCAGTCTGTAAAGACTGGGAGAGGTGGCTGTTTCTTCAAATATACTGACACTAATGGAAAGCCACAAGGAATATAAACAATTGGGGAAACATGACTCAATTAAAAAATAAATAAATAAATCTCCAGTTACCTAACTTAGAAATAGAAATCTATAAATTGCCTTGCAAACGCTCAAAATAATTCTTTTAAAGAAGCTCAGTGAGTTACAAAACACAAAGATGGACAACTATATAAGATAAGAAAAAAATGATACAGGAACAAATCAAGGATATCAACAAAGAGCAGAAGCTATGCAAAGAAGCAAACAATAACTCTGGAACTTATGAGTATAACTAAACTGAAAAATTTCCTAATGTAGTCCAACAGCAGACTTGATCAGAAGAAAGACCAGAAAGCTTGAAGGTCATTTGAAATTATAAGAGAAACAAAAAGAATAAAAGAATGAATAGGAGTGAACAAAGTTTAAGACAATTATGGGCACCATCAAACCAACTAATATATGCATTATGAAAGTTCTGGAAGAACAAAAGAAAGGAATCAAAAGTGTATTTAAAGAAATAATGGCCAAAAACTTCTCAAATACAGACAGGGAAATAGACATTGAGATTTATGAAGCTCAGAGGTTTGCAGACAGAATCAACCAAAAGTATAATTTACACCAAGACTCATTACAGCCAACGTGTCAATATTAAAGATAAAGAGATAATTTTGAAAGCATCAAGAGAAACTCATCATGTATGAAGGAGCTTCTATAAGACTATCAATGGGTTTATTAGCAATACCTTGCAGACGTAAATAATTGGATTGTGTATTCAAAAGGATGAAATAAAAAATTGCAACCCAAGAATATACTATGTCCGGTAAAACTCCCCATCAAAAATTAAGTAGACTGTTTTGTGAGGCTGAGGCAGGAAGATCACTTGATATCATCAAAAAGAATTAACTTCATAGAAATAAACTTAATCAAGTAGGTGAAAGACTTGTACACTGAAAACTACATACCTCTGATGAAAGAAATTAAAGAAATCACAAAAAAAACACAAAAAGACATCCCATGTTTGTGGACGGGAAGACTTAATATTGGGAATGTGTCCTTATTACTCAAGAAGACTTACAGATTCACTGAAGTCCCTATTAAAATTCTAATGCATTTCTTACAGAAAAATACTATAATTATACTTATATTCATAAGGATTCACAAAAGTCAAATCAATCTTAAGAAGAACAAAACTGGATGCATTACAATTCCTAATTTCAAAATACACTACAATGCTATAGTAATCAAAACAGTATAGATAGTAATGGAATTAAAATACACAGACATAATAATGGAACAGAATAGAAAGCCCAGAAATAAACCCATATATATATATATGGTCAACTGATCTTTGACAAGGGTGCCAATAATACAAAAAGGAGAAAGGACAGTCTCTTCAATAAATGGTGTTGAGAAAACTGATGATTCACATGAAAAACAATAAAATTGGATGCTTATGTTACACCATACACAAAATAAAATGGATTAAAGGTTAATTAAAACTCAGAAAAGAAAACACAGAAGCAGAGATTCATGGCATTAGCCTAAGCAATTTTTTAAAATATGCATAAAAGTGCAAGCAACAAAAGTAAAAACAGACAAGCAGTACTCCATCCCACTTAAAAGCTTCTGCACAGCAAAGGAAACAACCAACAGAGTGCAGAGGCAACATACAGAATGGGAGAAAATATTTGCAAAACATATATCTGAAAAGAGATTGATATCTAAAATACGCAAGTAACTTCTACAACTTGATAACAAAAAAGCAAATATCCCAGTTAAAATATGGACAAAGAACTTGAGAAAACAATTCTCCAAAGTAACATACAAATGGTCAACAGATAGATGGAAAGATGCTCAACATCACTAATCCTCAAATAAAAGCTAATCAAAACCACAACAAAATATCACTACACTCCTGTTCAAACGGCTGCTATAAAAAAGTAAACAAAAGATTAAAATGCTGGTGATAATGTGGAGAAATTGGAACACTTGTACACTGCTGGTGGGAATGTAAAATGAAGTATCTGTTATAAAAAACAATAGGGATATCTCTCAAAACATTAATCATAGATCTAATATACGATCTAACAATCTTCCTGCTGGATATATATCCAAAATATTAAAATCATGATCTCAAAAAAAATCTGGACTCCCATTTTCATTGCAGCATTATTGACAAAAGCTAAGATATGAAAGCAACCTAAATGTCCATCAGTGGATAAACAGATAAACAAAACATGGCATAGACATAGAATGAAATATTATTCAGCCTTAACAAAGAAGGAAATCATACCGTATGCAACATGTTAAACTTGGAGGAGATTATGCTAAGTAAAATTGGCTTATCACAGAAGGACGAATACTGCATGATTTCAGTTATATGAGGAATCTAAGACAATCAAATTCATAAAAACAAAATAGAATGATGGCAGCTAGGGGCTGGGGTGAGAAAAAAATAAGGAGTTCTTTTTTAAAGGGTATAAAGTTTCAGTTTAACAAGATGAGTAAGTTCTAGAGATCTGTTATGCAACACTGTACTTATAGTTCACAATGCTGTATTATACACTTAAAACTTTAAGAGGCTACATATCAGGTTAAGTGTTCTCACTACAATAAAAGCAAGAAAGAAAGGGTAAAATTTATGAAGATTAAAATTATAAGGTATTTGCTTTCAGAATGTGGTTTAAAGGCACAAAAAATAAAAAAAAAAATAAAGTATAAATTCTTTCTAATTATGAAAGAGGCAAACAATTCAACAGTGAAGGAAAGTAAATGAATGGTTCCTTGGGAATTCAAGGCTCACAACAGTAGGGAAAACATTATTGTAAAGGGGCACAAGGTATCTTTGAGGGTGATGGATACGTTTATTATCATTATTATAGTTACAGTTTCACCCGTGTACACGTATTTCAAAACATATACAATTTTGTAAGTACACATGTACCGTTTACTCTGTGTCAATTATACCTGAATAAAAGATTAAATTAAAAGTACAAGACCACTTTGAAGGTAATAACTTGGAGATTCTTCCATTCTATTAAGAAAAAGAATAACAAATAAAAAAGCAGATACCATTTCCTGTAATAAAAACTATTTGAACTCCTAGTGTGAAGCCCACAAAGCAATATAAGTACTATATATTTACATAACTGAATTAGGTATATTAATATAAAGAAATGTAGAAGAATTCCTATACTTTATGCTTTTATATGATTTTTGTTGTTTTATGCAGTGTCTTATAGCAAAAATATATTTTCCTGGTATTAAAATACACAATATGGTGTGTGTGTGTGTGTGTGTATATATATATGTTATATATATATATGTTATATATATATATGTTATATATATGTTATATATAACATATATAAGGATTGCATTGGGAGTTATACCTGATGTAAATGACGAGTTGATGGGTGCAGTAGACCAACATGGCACAAGTATACATATGTAACAAACCTGCACGTTATGCACATGTACCCTAAAACTTAAAGTATAATAATAATAAATAAATTAAAAAGAAAAAAAAAAAGGGATATCAAAAAAAAAAAAAAAAAAGAAAGAAAAGTAGTACACTAGAAAGTTTATGTTCGGAGCCAAGAATTTTTTTTTAAAAAGTGTATGCAAAAATCATTATTTTGGAAGTCACCTTTAGAGATGATTTTTTGGTAACTTCTCATCTACTAAAATAATTCTTTTTAGATTGTTTCTGAGAGAAGGCTCAAGGTTTTTTTTGATACTTTAGTTACAGTAAACTCTACACTCATGTGCAAACTGTACCACTTTTAAATATTTCAAATATACAAAAGTATTGTTTATACTCAGGAAATACTAGCCTTCTTAAGCTTCCTTAATTTACGGGATTGTCCTCAGAATAATATTGGAAACAGGAAAAAAAATTTCAGAGACATCATGCATATTAGATAGATAGATAAATAGATAGATAGATAGATAGATATTCATTTAATTTTCTATACTAAGTAAAATAAATAAGTGCTATCCAAACTCATATCTACATGACTTGGTTTCATTTGTGAGAGTAAAAGAAGATCCTAAGGCAACTTGTTTCTTGAGATAAAATTCTTTAGTTTCAGAGAGTAAAAGCAGGCACCGACACTCTGAATTCAAATTCCAGACCAAATGAAAGATTGTTGTATACCCCAAAGGGCAGTACAAACCCTCTTTAAGTCCTTGCACATGGCAGTAAAAATACTAATGAGGTCATTTCACATGGTGATGTATTAGATTTTCAAGGAAGTAGAATTGCTGAAGTAATAGAAACTGCAGAGGGGATTGGATTTGGTAGCCAGGAAGGTTTCATCTGGGGAGATGACATGTGACTGGAGAGAGCTGAATGACAAGAAGAGAGCAGCCATGTGTAGGCTCACTGGAGTTTAGAGGGTATGTGAAGTGGGAGATGGGACTACAGTAGTAAGAAGATTGAAATAGTAAACATGTAAAGACTTAAAATAAGGATTTTGAATGTCATTCTGAGTTCAGTGGGAGGTCCTTGAGATGTTCAAAGCAGGAATAAAGCCTGAGGTGGTTACATATTAAAGTTTCACAAGGCATTTTATTCAATGGACACAGATTACTTTACATAGTGTATATTTATAGTGATACATATTTCCTTGTCATACATTGTAAGACTAAATAATTATTAAGTTATTATATAGAATTTCCCATCATGAGTTAATATTTATATATGGCAATACAATATTTTAGTAATATTTGTATTTGTATATGTATCTTCTGTATATGGTTAGCCAGTTATCCCAGTATCATTTACTGAATAGGAAGTCCTTTCCTCATTGCTTATTTTTGTTGACTCTGTTGAAGATCAGAAGGTTGTAGATGTGTAGCTTTATTTCTGGGGTCTCTATTCTGTTCCATAGATCTAGGTGTCTGTTTTTCTATCAGTACCATGCTGTTTCGGTTAGGGTAACCTTATAGTATAGTTTGAGGTTAGGTAATGTAATACCTCTGGCTTTGTTCTTTTTATATAGAATTGCTTTGGCTATTCAGGCTCTTTTTTTGTCCTCAAAAGCAATGGAAACATAAACAAAAATTGACAAGTGGGACCTATTTAAAGAGCACAGCAAAGAAACTATCATGAAAGTAAACAGACAACCTATAGAATGGGAAAAATGTTTGCAAACTATGCATCTGACAAAGGACCTATAAGGAACTTAAACAAATCAACAAGCATTAAAAAAAAAAAAAAAAAAAAAATTGAAAAGTATGTACAAAACATAAACAGACACATCTCAAAAGAAGACATATAAGCAGCCAGTAAACATAGGAAAAAACGATCAAAATCACTAATTATTAGAGAAATGCAAGTCAAAGCCACAATGAGATACCATCACACACCAGTCAGAATGACTATCATTAAAAAGTCAAAAATAACAGATGCTGAAGAGGCCATAGAGAAAAGGGAATGCTTATACACTGTAGGTAGGAATGTAAATTAGTTCTGCCACTGTGGAAAGCAGTTTGGAGATTTCTCAAAGAACTTTAAACTACCATTCCACCCAGAAATCTCATTACTGGGTATATATCCAAAAGAAAATAAATCATTCTACCAAAAAGACCCATGCACACATACATTCAATGCAACACTGTTCACAATAACAAAGATATGAAATCAACCTAGGTGCTCATCCATAGAGGATTGGATAAAGAAAATATCATACATATACACCATGGAATACTATGTAGCCATAAAAAAAGAATAAAATCATGTTTTTTGCAGCAACATGGATGTAGCTGGAGGCCATTATCCTAAGCAAATTAACACAGGAACAGAAAACCAAATACTACATGTTCTCACTTATAAGTGGGAGCTAAACATTGGGTAAACATGGACATAAAGATGGCAATAACATACACTAAGGATTACTAAAGGGAGAAGGGGACAAGCTTTGAAAATCAACCTACTGGGTACTATGCTCACTCTCTGGGTGACAGGATCATTTGTATCTCAAACTTCAGCATCACAAAATATATTCATATAACAAATCTGGCATTATCCCTGAATCTAAAATAAAAGTTGCAATTATAGAATAAAGTAAAAATGAAATAAAATTATAATTCTTTACACACACACTACCCCCAAAATTACCCATGTACACATATTAAGAGTGGCTAGGTGAGTGGTTTTAAATAAGGGAAGAAAGCCTCCATTCTAAAAATAATGTTAACATTCTTCAATGTAATGTTTCCATGCTATATTTGGATCTGCAAAGTCAGTCCTAAGGAGTCAATACAAGTTATAAAGCAGTAGACAATTGGCAACCTTGAATCTCTTTATTCCTATGAAGTTAACAAACCTGGAATTTCAGGTAAAGGATTTTCACATAAAAATACAGCAATCAAGGACTCCTGATAAGCTGATATGCTTTACTAAAATTATTAAAATACACATACAAACTCTGCCTGGCTTAACTCCTATGATATTCATGTAGCTTTAGTTCTATTGTGTAGAGGAAAGTAGTAAATGCTCATCAGTATGGAACACATTTCCTACAAAAATTTTAAATGTTTAAACACATGATGTATTGACACACACGAAGTTGGATATTGTGGATACCAGCTCTCCAATGAATAATGAAACATAGAGTGCAATCAAAACTATTACAGCTGTATGGTCTAATATATAGTCCTAAACCACAGCTGTCCTGATGGTCAGGTGTTTCAAAAGACGGGGATGATCATCTGAAGACTCCATATCTCTCACTGAAATGTCAGGCTAGACAACTTGCAGTTACCTTCATGTTATTAAAGTCAGAGCTTCAGTTATCTGACCCATCAAACCCTAAATTTGAAAGTTATAAGCAGCACTCTATCATCAAATGAAAATGGTATATACGTGATCGCGCCCTGAACTAACAAGTAAGTTACATGTAGAAATGGCCTCAATGCCCCTAGCCTGCACTTTTGCTATACTGCTTTCTCTGCCTATGACCTCATGAGGAGTTCCCAGTAACTAGTTAACAGAGTAAGAGGACTTGGATCTGATTTATGAATGATCCTATACAACATGTACCATGTAGGCACCTCCTTAAAGTGTACAGCTGCAGGACTACAGCCTCTTTCTAAGACAGCAGCACCGAACAACAGCGATTGTTCACTTTGCTTGGAAGAAGTGTCCAGATGTGTGATAATATACCAACTCATGGGCTGTATCCACTGTTTGACTGAATGGTCAGGGACTTGGAAGGAACATGGTTGAAAAAATGGTGATAAAGAAGTCTGGTGAAGAGTTATGTTGATACAGCTCTCTGATTGGGGGTGGGGGGGAGAGAACAAGAAGGTGTTTGTGCCCCATGTGAATAGTCACCAAAAGGTGACTTCAACAGCAAAGGATTTTTTTTAAAAATTTATTTTTTATTATTATTATACTTTAAGTTCTAGGGTACATGTGCATAACGTGCAGGTTTGTTACATATGTATACTTGTGCCATGTTGGTGTGCTGCACCCATTAATAATCAAGTGAATAGCAGTCAGCTTCTTTCCTCAACTACTCCTCTCATTGATCCATGGCTCATAAGAAAAGGTGCCATGATAGCAGAGGTAGAGGTGATGTCAGGTGTCAGTCTGTTGCTCGATAACTTTCATGAATGAAAGCCATGATTTTTTTGTGTTTTAAGCCCCAAGCCACATTTTCTACCACTCTAGCACATGGAATAGTCATTTGCCAAGATGCATATTCATTGTGTTTATATGTGTGTTGTTATGTGTGTGTATGTGTGTGTGAAAGGAAGTTGTTTTTCTTAAAAAATAGTCTATATAAACTATCTGAAATCAATTATTAATCATGTAGCGCAAACCTACACTTCAGGGAAAGAAAAAAATAGGTACCATGCCTTCAGGGAACAGTCATCTCCTAACCTCTTGGGTTACTACAAAAATGACTGAGGCTATAATTGTAGTTGTACTCTGAAGAAGAAAGCAGAAAACATTTATTATATATGAAAATGAGAATATATTCTGGGTTATCTTTTTAGCTACATTCTTCATATACATGATTAGAAAATTGTTACTATTGAAATCAAGGCTTACATATGTAATATCATATTTATTTTTATATTCCCATATCCAGTCACCTGCTATGCTCTGAAAATTTATTTTACCTGTACCTTTTCATAGTCACTCTTTTCTTCCTATTCCAAATACCACTATGCCAATAAAGTTCTTCATTATGTTCACCTGGACTATTTTAAAAATTTTCTAACTGGGCTTACTGTCTTCAATATCCTTTTCTTAATTATGCGATGAAATCAGTTTTCCTAAAGTATCACAACTTTCAGAAATCTCCTACATACTTCCTATCATCCAGGCATCACTTCTTCCAGTCTCATCTCTGCTTAGGCTCTGATTAACCTCAAACAGGTGCAATCTAACACTGCCTCATTTCTTGCCCAATTTATAACCTGAAAGAGCAGGAGTTTATGGGGTGAATGTTTAACCAATGTGATTTGAGAATCGTTCTCAAATTGTTTAACCAATTGTAATTTGGGAAGTATTGTTACTTTTTTCTTTCTTTCCATGAGAAACAGTCCAGGTAGGGTCTACATGGATTCTCAGGGCATCCCCTCAAGGTTTGAGCAGTCAGTTGATGTTAGGAGTGACCAGCGTCATTCAGGCTTTTTCTCCTTCCCAGATTCAATGCAATGTCCCTCACTTTTCTGCTTTGAGATTCATTTCCTAAGAAAATAAAAGCATATAAGCTTACCCTCAGGCTCTGTGTTCTTAGAAACTCAGATTAGGATACCAGCTTTGGGCTTTCCATTCTGTCTTCAAAAAATTCCATTAACCAAAGTTCAAATCTCTTAACTCTTTAATTCAAGGGATTTCAAAAACTTAGGACTCTAATTTATTTTTTCACTAATCTTCCACAAGAACTTAACCTAAACTATAACTTTGAGCATCTTTTCAACATACTCTATAGGGATCCACCCTTTCAATGTCCTTCCTGTTTCTCTGTTGGAAATTCTACCTATATTCTTTTCAACCTCTTTCAAGAAGTAATTCCAGGACTTTGGGAGTCTGAGACGGGTGGATCATCTGAGGTCAGGAGTTCGAGACCAGCCTGACCAATACGGAGAAACCCCATCTCTACTAAAAGTACAAAATTAGCCGGGCATGTTGGCGCATGCCTATAATCTCAGCTACTCAGGAAGGCTGAGGCAGTTGAATTGCTTGAACCTGGGAGGCGGAGTTTGCAGTGAGTCAAGATAGTGCCACTGCACTCCAGCCTGGGCAACAAGAGTGAAACTCGGTATCAAAACTAAAAAGATTTCCTGAAACTCACTCTGAAAGTGTTCTCTCTCTTCTCTAAATACCAATCATTACTATAGATTCACTTCTCTATATTAACATTGTGGCTGATGGTACCCCTACAACTCTCTTTAAGGTCCTTAAAGGACTTTTCACATCTTTGAAATAAAGCAAAGTAGTTTTTCCTAAAAGTTTTGTAATTTTGAAAAAAGTATAGTCCTTCTGAGATTTATCATATTGGTCTTTTTGTTTTAATCAGGCTCAACAGATTTATCTTCAAAACATATTTTTCTGGATTTTATATATACACTTTTTTTTTTTTTTTTTTGAGACAAGGTCTCGCTTTGTGGCCCAGGCTGGAGTGCAGTGGCCGGATCTCAGCTCACTGCAAGCTCCGCCTCCTGGGTTTATGCCATTCTCCTGCCTCAGCCTCCCGAGTAGCTGGGACTACAGGTGCCCGCCACCTCGCCCGGCTAGTTTTTTGTATTTTTTTTAGTAGAGACGGGGTTTCACCGTGTTAGCCAGGATGGTCTCGATCTCCTGACCTCGTGATCCTCCCGTCTCGGCCTCCCAAAGTGCTGGGATTACAGGCTTGAGCCACCGCGCCCGGCATATACACTATTTTAAATTTCACTTTTTAAAATACGTTAAATGTGCCTTTATCTCTGTACTGCACCATTTGTTCAAAATATACAGCTCTTCTTTTGCAAACAAATGTTTCCTGCATTGATATTTTCATTTCAATGATTGTTAACTATAACTAGACTATATATGTTCACTATGCATGCTTTATGGAACAGCGTTTAGCAATATTTTGTTTGTGGTATGTTTATTTTAAATCAAACTCTAACAGATTCCATTTATACTAGGTTGGTTCTACACAGCAAATAAGCCAGTAATAAAACTACTTTTTGCCAACAGTGATTATGATTCTGAGAAAATATGTATATAACCCTCAGACTTTTAATAGTAAATACTACAGTTTTTTCCATTAAAATTATTTGGGTAGTAAACACTTCACGAAATGTAAGAAAAAGAAGCCTTTGTGTTGTAGAAGCTGTAATGCTTATATTGCAATTATATTGCTTATAATCAAATAGGAGTTACTGCAAAAAACAACATAAGCCAGACAGAAAATTCTGATATGCATAATATGACATATGCATAGACAAAAAAAAAGTCCAGAGATTCAAACAATATTTACTGAGTTGTTAGGTATAAATATGCTTATAAAATTGGCTGACAAAACGAGAAGGAACAAAACTGCCATCACTTAATAAAGTTATTTTAAGTATATCTCTACATAGATATACACAACGTATACACATAACATACAGAGGCAAATTAACATATGTAAACATGACTCCATAAAAAATTCCACATAATTGTAACTCAAATATTAACTGTAAATTCCTGCTTCCCTGAATTTCTCCATTCACTGTGCTATCGGATACTTTTCGACATATGTACATGACTGAGCAAAGTGACATTAAATTTATTGTTAATCAGGATAATATCTTTATTATGAACCAGATCAGTTCTGAAATCAAAGTTTCAAGGTGGTAGTTAAAATTTTGATTAGTGAACTCTTTATCAGGATGATTTCATAAATACAGAAGTAAAGAAGGGAGTTAGGAATAGAGAAGAAATCAGGAGTCAGGATTAGAAATTTAAAGTGGCAGAACTGGAAAAACAAAAGGGATTATTCAAATTCAAAATCAGAAACTGATGAATTAAGTTTGAGGAGTCATATGCCAAGGGATGACTGCCTGAAGAGTTAAAATATGAAATGTACATAACTTCTACCATAAATATTTCAGTTTCTTGCATGTAAATTCATATCTCTATGGCATGTAACAGCTTTTAAACACTTGCATTCCAGCTGTCTCATAACATCAAAATTCGACAGATTATTGAAGGAAATTATCATAAAGAATTGTGACTATGCAATTATTGATACAATTAACATATGTTAGTACATATAGACTTTTAATTCTTAGATATAGCAGTGAAAACAAGGTTCTTTAAAAAGAAAACAAGTATATATATATATTTTTTATTTTTATTCTACAACTGGCTTACAAAGAGTGATTTTCCTTGTAGCTCTTATTTTAAAATAAAAATACAGACAAATTTCCCCCAAAGACCTATAATTACTTCAGATTTATAAGAATCTAAACTCTAAAGAACTCTTTTTGACACCAAAGTGCTTTATCAAATGAATAATCATTAAGTAGCTCCCCTTTTGCACTCAGAGAGTCTTAACATTAATGCAAGAAACACAAATTCTGGAATCATATAACTTTAGTGAGGTAGAGTGGCCTTAAAGCAACACTCAGGTAACTCTAATTGTAGTAATTTGTTAGTGGTTAGCAATTCTACAGTAATAGCATTTTCCCAGAGAGACTGTACTATGAATTCATAGCATTTAATTTGCCTTCATATTTTTATGATATCAACTTGGAGAAAAAAAATGAACCTGATTTTTAAGAAAATCAAGCTGTTAATGGCCATTTGATTATTCTAGACATCTAGTGGCACTAAATCTTTCTTTTCTCCCTTTAGATAAAATGTTCCTAAGGCATAATAAAATGACTGTAAGCAGTGGCAGGCAAAACAGCTAACCTCATTTGAATCAAACTAGATGTTAATTTGCCCTCTTACTCATGATTTCAAGCAACATTATAAAATGACTAAAACACACTTTGAAGAAAAGAAGGCATATATTCAACTTATTTTGGAAACGTTTTATTACTGAAAGAAACAGAAAATTTATTTTAGCAGAATGGCCAAAAATTCCCTTTCTCTATTGTGTTATATACAATATCTTTCTAGTTATTTCCCAAAATTATACCTAGAAACACTTCAAGTCTTTGGCTGTATTCTGCTGTAACATTGTTTTTGTGGCTCTTGGTAGTCTACTTACTATAAAACTAGTGATTTTAGAAGGGTTTAATCACAATTTTACATTAAAATACATGCAATTAAAACAAGGTAAACACTAAAACAAAGACCATTTCTTTTTCTAAGTACAATTTATTTAATTTAAGTTGATATACAATAATTTTACATATTTATGGGGTTCAATGTGATGTGGTGTCCTTTGCCACGTTAAGGTAAATATAGTTTACAACAATGTATTTTACTTTTCCCAATAGTTAGAAAAGAGGATTCTGAATGTTCTCCCTACAAAGAAATAATAAATATCTGAAGTGATGGATATCCTCATTACTCTGATTTAATCACTATACAATGAATACATATAACAAAACTCCTCTTTCTTCTTCACCCTTTCATCTTAACAATTAAAAAGGGTCATTTCCAAATAATATACACATAATTCACTTACTGTTTACAAATTTTACAGGTTCTTTGCTAATGCAGTTTTGACTTAGATAACAACGTCCTCTGTCAAGTGAGAACTGCCCTCTTCCTCATATATACAATATATTTATGATGGCAGTTTCTATCAGTTTGGTATTTTTGTTGATTTTCTTTTCCAGAAATTGCTGTCTTTAGTTTGTCTTTGTCATTCAAGGTTGCCTTCCAATGAATTTACAGGATGAAACTTACAGCTGCCCTAATGTCAGTTCGTAAGTCATTCTTTTATTATTTAAGCCTATATCAAATATATGGTGTTTATTATTCTACTCTCAATCATTTCTTTTTAACTTTCATCACTTTGAAATGGACTTCATATAATTCTTAGTATTTGGTTGTGACCATAGGCTGCCTAGATTCTTATAATACAGAGGCCTTATGTAAACTGCATGTGTCCTGAAAACCAGTTTTTACACAAAAATATTTTTCAGTAGATAGTATGGGAAATTATAGGACTGATAGAAGGATGTCCCACCAATCTATCTAGTTAAATTTATTCATTCAGTCATTCATGAATTCACCAAAAACACTTTTGTATTCATTAAGTCTGTTAGAGATCTAACAAAAATGCTTGAAAACACTTTTAGAAGAAATAAATGGCCCAGATTTACAAGTTTATAAATATAACTTTAGAATATTAATGTTATTTTTATAATATTACATCAAACACCTTGCCATATTCTCTAAGAACTATGCAGTCTGGAAATATATTGAGGCAACATGGCTTAAAAACATTAGTGGTATAAATAAGCACATAATCCACATGCCTCCTCTCCCTTGCACTGCTCTTAGGGGCAGGGTAGCATAGTTTCTAACATAGTTTTTAACAGGGCTCTAGTGGCATATTGTTTGAGTGAGATTTCCAGCTCCACTACTTTCTAACTGCATAGCTCTAGGCATTTCCTACCTTCTCTCCAACTCCAGTGTTTTCATCTATACAAAGTTGATAACAATAACAGTATCTATATTCTATAGGTTTGTTGCAAACCTTTAATTCACTTACAACATTACCTGGCATTAAACATTGAGGTTTCAATAAATGTTGTCTACCATTATTTTTAATTTTCTATTTTGTATTTAGTTGCTCTCAGTGATCTCTGCAATGAAAATATTTTATATGACAATCATGGCAAGACTAGCTTGATTTTCAGGACTACATTTTTGGTTATCCTGACACACCAGTCAGTGTAACATAGAGTTCCCTGCTAGAACTACTTACATACTATGAATATGAAAGGGGGCTCAAGGCCTCAAGTCCACATTGACAATGAAGGTATGCATTTTGGCAGCAGCTTTGGTCATCTTCTGTGCCAAATTTCCTGAGGTCACTTGGTTATCTGGATTCAACATTTGATTTTCTCTCTAATCAATGCATCATTATACATAATGGTGCCTAAATATTAACTCATTGAAAGCTTTCAGATTGGTATTACTTATGCAAATCTTTTCCATTATTTTTAAGCTAATCCTTACAAAGGTTTAAATGGCTAGAGAAGGCTTGGGTAAAAATGCCTTGAATATTTGGTAACTCTAGGTTCAAATTAGTTTTATTTTGTCTGATCTTATTACTATTCTGATTATGCCATTATTGCCAATTATAAATATAGCCACATGTTGTTAGCATTGTGTAGTGGACATGGATGTTTTCCTAATCATTATCAATTCCTGCTTTCTTTCGTTATAGAATTCCAGTTTTATTCAGGTGTCCACCCCCATGCACCATGCATATAACTATGCACTTCATGATAAAGTGAACCAATACCAAGTCTCATGAGTGGGCATGGTTGGTCGAGTAAATTAATCTTCCTTGCCATTGATTGGTACAAGTATATGCATGTGAGCCAATTCTAATCCATTCAAAATGAAAGCAATTCTGCTGAATTGCTTATTTTAAAAAGTTCCTGTCTTTCAGGAGAAAATAATAAATACATGTTTCTCTTTACCTGTGGACAGTATTGCATCTGGATGTGACACTTAGAACTTCTTCAGACATCTTATTACCAGCTAAGTGTATAGCCAACTCTGAAAGTTTCATACAGAGAGATCCTGAGAATTTGGGTCCTACCTGACATACTTGAACTGCTGAGTCAACAAATCTCAAAGTCTACCATATCTCTGCAATTTCTATTATGGGGTAATAAATTCCCTCAAGGATTAAGCCAGTTTCAGTGAGAGTCCCCTGCCATTTGCAGTGCAAAGCATCCTAAATGACACAGGATAAAAAGGATATTAAAGACCATCTAGGTGTTCCCTCAAAAAACAATTGAAGTTACAAAGGTTAAGATAGAATAAATTAACTCAGCCAACAAGAGCCTTTATGTTCAGGCTGCTGAGAAATTACATGATTTAAATGGTAGTAGTGACACATTCCTTTCTCTCTAATATTACTGATACTGCTTTTAGCTGTTTAAGAGAAGTTATCAAGCTTTATAATTTCCCCATATACAAATGAATTTAGAGGATTAAAATTTAACTTAAAAACTTTAAGACTATCAACCTTTTATAATGGTTGAATTCTTTATGTTCTCTGTACACCAAACTAGACTGTATACATCATATACATTATTATGATGTAGTAGGATGGTTACTGTCCTAGCACTTCTAGAAGACTTACATTCTAGTCCCCATTTTGAATGAATTAGTGTGTGAATTCTACTGGAAAAACCTCTAATTCCTCACATAGGAAACTGACCCTAGACTCAAATTAAATCTGAACTTTTTACCTCCTTTTAAAGGGAGCTAAGACTTCAATTTTCCAAATAAAAGTCTATGTAAAAAATCCAAAATATATGAGATATACAATAAACACGTTTGGTTCAAGAGGGAGCAGGGGATTCAGACCCACCCAGTGAATATCAACATCACAGTCTAATGAAACATCTCCAGTGAAAGATTTGCCCTTCACTGAGGATAGTTTAAAAGCTACCAAATTCGATGATCTTGATGCCCTCTTCTAGATTTTATATTTTAAGATCCTAAAAATCAAATAGAAACTAACTTTTAAAATATTATGAAGTACTTGATTTTGTGTGTGTGTTTGAGTCATTTTCATGGTGATAATTTCTCGTTATTTAATGTTAGAAGGACAACTAAACTGTTTTGATAAGTATTACTCTTTGAATTATCATATCTTGATAAATGCTTTTTCAATCTTCCTAACATCCCTCGTTAGCCTAATCATGAAAGTAATCTCCTGTGGATGATTTAATATATTATTATCTGATTCTAATTTTGTACTTAAATTTATATATTAGTAAATTAAGTCAAATTATAGGATTAGCAATTTATTCAGATTTTCTGACATTTAATGTAAGTAGTAGTTGTTCCTTAATTAACTGGGATATCAAACTCACCTATTCATTTGGATTCTGTGTCTCATACAGATTCTATGACCCAGAAACAAAGGCTGGACATGTAATGCATGATTTCACTGCTTCTCATCTTCCCTATCTCTTCATGTAACAGAAAGCATATTATTTTAGCTTCATTATTCCCTTTACAAATCCCACAAGTTCTATGATTTGTCAGTAACCTCTTAAATCACTGTTAAGTGCTATTAATTATACGTCTTGCAATAATAATAGCTACAATGTTTAAACTGTTGGAATTTATTATGCTATAATTAATTTAAAATATAGTCCCTTCTTCGCACATGCAGAGTTTATTTGTTCACTGTAAAGAGCAGTCATATTTTATATAAATGTCTTTTATCCTAAATTACTGAAGTCATTATTTTTTAAATAGTGACTAATAATAACCTAAAATATAAAAATATCAATAATTGTCATTTCTAGGTTGTAGGGTTATGGGTGATATTTTTTCATTACCTTTGTTTCTACATTTTTAAATTACTTGCAACAAGCAAATATTTACCTAAATAAAGAAGAACAGATAGCTTAATCAGGATATTTAATTTATATAACCCATTTGATTACAATTATGTAAAAATTATACGCACAGCAAGAATACAGGAATAAGGAATGAAAAGGGGTTATAACAATTGTTGGCTTGGAGTGATTAACTAAGGGTGATATTTTTCATACTTCAGATTTACGTGAAAAACCGAATGTTAAATTATAATAAAACTGTATTGTCAAACTATTAAAAGATTGGTTGCTTGCTTTGTTTAAATCATATAAAATATTTCAGTGAGAACTGTGCTGCATGATATTGCATTTCCTGAAATAATAAGAATTTTACAATAATTTATATGTGTAAGGTGGCATTTCCAGAACCTCTTGTCCTTTAGAACAACCTTATAGACCCCAAAAAGCCATATAAGCAGTCCCAGACAATTAGAACTTCCCAATAATAAGTCAGAATCTTTTACATTTATTTCTAACTTGCTCTCACCCCATCCCTCCTTTTACTAGATTTCAGACTTTGATTCTACATACATGAGATTTCAATTCTAACTTGGATTTGATGTTGTTGCCTGTTTTTTTCCAGCTTGTGAAATCTAACTTTCCTTAACACATAAATGCAATTGGTCTTCCTCTTTTGTTTTTTTAAACCTAATCTCGCCTTTGTTGAAAGTATTCTCTGACCTGATTCTTAGCCCCTTAAAAACTAAGTATTTTGTCCTCTAACTAAGAAGGTGTCACCTGGCCTGGGAGGCTCCTGTATGTACCATATTCTGCTAAGAGCTGCAGTGTCTCTGAAATCACATTATTGAAGTGTAGAAATGAAACTTCTCCATCAGCAGTAATATAACAATGCAATGGATATTATAATGTAATTGGTTATGCTGGTTAGAACTCACATCATGTTTATAAAAATTACAACTGATTTATAGATAACATATAAACATTGGGAAAAAATAATAGAATAGTCATCTCTGTTCAGCAAATGGTGCAGCCTAATTTTTGTAAAAATAATAAGCAGAAGATACAATTGTCTCAACAATTAGTAAAAATTATATATATAAATCCTAAAAGAGAAAGAGATGATACCATGACAAACAAGAACAAGTCTAAATCCACCTTTTGGTGACAATATGCCCTAAATACCTGCTATAAGAAGTCATTCCAGACCAGGCACAGTAGCTCATGCTTGATATCCCAACAGTTTGGAAGGCCAAGGAGGAAGGATTGCTTTTGGCCAAGAGTTCAAGACCAGCCTGGGTAATATGGCAAGACCCCATCTCTACAAAAATGTAAAAAAATTAGCTAAACATGATCATGCCGATGCACTCCAGCCTGGGGAACAGAACAGAGTGAGACCTGGTCTCTAAAAAATAAATTTAAAAAAAGTTTAAAAAGTCATTCTTTTTTTTTTTTTTTTTTGACACAGGGTCTCTGTCGCCCAGGCTGGAGTGCAGTGTTGCAACCTCAGGTCACTTCAAGCTCCGCCTCCCAGATTCACACCATTCTCCTGCCTCAGCCTCCCGAGTAGCTGGGACTACAGGCACCCGCCACCTCATCCGGCTAATTTTTTGTATTTTTAGTAGAGCCGGGGTTTCCACATGTTAGCCAGGATGGTCTCGATCTCCTGAGCTCATGATCTGCCCACCTCGGCCTCCCAAAGTGCTGGGATTACAGGCGTGAGCCACCATGCCCGGCCTTAAAAAGTCATTCTGTATGTTTCGTTGATAATCTCTGTCTCTCTACATATTTTAAAGTTATAAACTAAGGTATTTCCATTCCAAGAAAAACAAGGTGGGTTTGTAGTTCTGTATGCATGAACAGGAGTTTCGCCCATCCAGGTTATTTCCCCACCCAACCTCACCTTTCCCCTCAGAGCCTGCAGCCAATAATTGAGTAAGATTTGTACCAAAGACCAGCCCCAAGGTGGGGCCAACTTTATAGTGTAATTCATACATCCATAGGAACAGAACTTCCCCACAGATCAGGGCAGTGTTAGATTCCGACTGACATGACACCTTTGCCTAGCTCCTTCTGCCCTATCTTTTCTTCACTTCCTCTCTCTTGTGTAAGATCGTCAGATAAAATAAATAACTCTGAGATTAATCTGAATTACAGGAAATAAATGAATATTATTTTAGAATAAATATATTCAAAATATTTCAAATAAATGTTTACTGTTTATCTGAAATTCAAATTTCAAGCCAGTGATCCTATTTCTGAGAACAGTTCTTGAATCGATTTTATGTTCTTGAATTTTTATCTCAGGTTCTGCTTCTAGGAAACTCAAACTTAGATAATGCCAATTATATACTCTTAGGTTATTTAAAATGTTTCAAAACTATATACCATATAAACACACACATATATCCTGATCAATTTATATAAAAATATGTATCTATATGTTATATACCAAAAGTATTAAGAATAGGAAAGCACACATAATTATATAAAAATATGCTATGTAATGGTAAAAACCAAGCTCCTAAAATAAATCATCCATGGACGAGTGAACAAGATTTGTGAAAGAACAATTTTTGATGGTCTGCATTTGACACTGAAATTTTTATGTCATTTGCAGTTTATAACAGAAGATGTTACTTTAGGAACCCTAATAAAGACTAAGCCTAGCACAGTGGCTCATGCCTGTAATCCCAGCACTTCTGGAGGCCAAGGTAGGTGGATCATTTGAGGTCAGGAGTTCGAGACCAGACTGAGCAACATGTTAAAACCCCATCACTACTAAAAATAAAAATAAAAATAAAAATAGCCAGACGTGGTGGCACATACCTGTAATCCCAGCTACTCAGAGGCTGAGACAGGAGCATCACTTGAACCTACGAGGTGGAGTTTGCAGTGAGTCCAGATCATGCCACTGCACTCCAGCCTGGGTGGTAGAGTAAGACTCCGTCAAAAAAAAAAAAAAAAAAAAAAAAAAAAAAAAAGAGACTAAGTTAGTTGTATCATTGATTTTTTTTTTAATTCTTAGAATAGTTGAGTATTCATGAGATTAGCTTTTTTAAATTTTACTTGGCTATTTGTGTGCACTGACTCCAAGCTGACATTATATGGAGCAAAGTGAGAAAGAATCCAGGAAGATAAAAAAGTACAAAAAATAATTTATCAAGAGGGAAACACCAGCTACAAAAACATTTAAAATATAAAGAAAAAAATGATGTATGGGCATATATAGGAACTATTATCTTTTTAAGTGGATTTAAATTTAAATATATGTCATATCTGAGGCATAAATTGACTGGAAGTCAAAATTAAGCAATTAATATTGAATTTTCCTCCTGGGAAAACAGATGAGTAACAGGAGCCATTGGTAGCATAGCCTGCATATATGAATACTTATTTTGAAATGGGGCTACGGGGAAATGTGAGTGCAATATAACAAACATAAATTATGAGTTGCAGATTATAAAATACAATGCAAGTAGAAAGTATCTTGGATTGCAAGCAAATGCTGTGAGAATTAGCTCTCATATTATTATTTGATGACCTTGGACAAGCCATTATGGACCTTAATTTATCTACTTATAAAATGAGGTGTAAGCCATATATGGTTTTTAAACACTTTCCAACTTATAAATTCTATGACCCCTTACAAAAGATAATTGGGAATGCCTTATTCTAAATAACTATTTTTTAATCCTAGATTTTTCTCTATCAATAAAAGGAATATAATAATATGAAAAAATAAAAACCCTGCATTTTAGTACACAGGTTTGGCAGATGTGCAGAAATAATATACATGTTCTAACCCCACAATTAATTGTTTCTATACTCCCTTCTTTAATTTTATATGATGACATTTCTTATATTTGTAGTGTCACGATTGAAAGTTTCTACTCCTATAGGAAAAATACTGGGTAAAATATTTTACTAATATTATATGGCTGTCAAAACTCTGTGGTTTTATAAATAGTACCATCTCAATCATTAAACTATTCATTTTATAGAAGGTGATAACTGTATTTTTTTTATTTGTCTGAGGCATAGTAACTCTAAATTTTTATATACATAATAGTCAGGAGAATCCTACTTGGTACTTGTACTGGCTAAATGCCATGAAATAGTATTTATTATTACAATGATATTGGTAAATCTTTAATGTGACCTTAATTGGTTAAAAATAGGTGTAATTGTTAAATGGATCCTTCAATGAATAATTAAATACGCTTATGGGAAAATCAATAAAATAGACAGATTTCTGGTGCCAGCATTCTACAGCTTTCTTTGAAGCTGTAAAAACTCAGGGTCTACTGTGAGACACTGAAAGGACATAGGATATTACACATAAATCCTGGGGGCTGCCACAAAACCAGAGTCAAGTGTCAGAAACTATAAATCTCCAGAATCGCTGACTAGGAGTAATGCTTATTATTTTTAATGCACTGCTATGAATTATTTCCACTGGATAATTTCTTGTCTTTGTGCTCACAGTGAAGGCCAAATAGACAGTTATGGGTGGTTGGCAGGAAATCTACATCTGTGAATAAACTCTCCTGGGATCTTATGAAAGACTGTAATGAATTCAACACATGGTACTAGTCCTAGGGCCAGACACATTCACACCATGACAGAAGACAGGTTTTTCTAATAAAAACTAAGTGCTGAATCAGTGTGTGTGAAGTGTTGTGGCTATTAACTGCTCTGCCCTGCATTTAAACAAGCACACACATGCATATACACAGATACTCTCACACACTAGTTAATATTTATAAAGACACATATTGTTGAACAACTGTTGTCTGCTTTTGCCCCTAAAATAAAATTCTGTGCTATTTCTTCTAGACAAAGACATACTTAAAGCCTTAAAATATATCAAGCTTTTAGTAGGCTATATAGTTAAACTTTCTTTTAAGAGAAAGTAACATCTAATACAGACCTTTAGAAACTTTCACTTATAAATCATTTTACCAATTGTAAAAGACCTCTCATTGCTTCTCTCATAAGAAACCGTGGATCATTTATCTGTGTTCTAATCTGTTCCAGTTCTTTTAACTGCTATTTCTGAGATTGTAGGGATCACTGTGCTCTCACTTACAATTTTGGAGAAATATATAGTATAAAGTATTTATCTAAAATATAAATAATAAATACAATGTAAAATAAAATAACTAATTTATACTAGAAATACCTGGACTTTTTCTTATTCTATCCTTCCCTTACCTATATTAAAAGATATGAATAAATGCTAATTCTAAATAGCATCATCAGGTTAAAAATGAAAGTTTATATTAATATTATATCCAACTAATAATATTCTAATATTTTTATGAACTTTGGATATTTTAGATAGAAATATCAGTTTGTGTTGATGTTTATTTACATAGAGGTTTATGTAAAGATTCACTTTTGTAAACTAGTTTGTCTCAACAAAGAAGCCATTTCATAAATGAAAATAAAAAAGTAAATAAGATCTAGTTGTATAATTATCAACATTTACTCTCTATATATAAAATAGATGATATTGTATCTCATACCAATTGACTTGGAACAAAAGGAACATAAATCCTGTAGAGCATCAACTTATTCTGGTATTGGTAGTTTTTCCTAGTTTCTTATAAACAAAGGGGCACTTCTAGAAAAAAGAGATAGGCAACGTTTTTGAAGGTTTTTTGCTGAGCAAGTTGAAAGATCAGAGCAAAATTCTATTTTCTTCTCTGGCATGAATCTGTAGACACTAACATAAGCCCTAAATATCACCGCATGAAAATTACATGAAGAAAAAGCATGACCATCCCTTCAAAAGCCCCAACACAAAAGTGTTGTGCATAAAAGTACCATACAGATGGAGTGAATCCCGTTAAATATATATTATTTTTAAAAGTATCCTCACTAAATATGTCTTCTTTATAAGTTTTGCTCACTAAATATATCAAATGTAACAAATTATTGTGGGATTTTTTTGCATACAAAATACGCAGTATGTTTTTTCCAGATATTTTTTTCAAACAAAGATTACAGAATCTGTACCTGTTCACATATTGTGGTTTAACATGTATGGTTATACAAGTAAATACAAAACAGAATATAATGATGGTACTTTTCTACACCACCCATAGCACACACATTTCCAAAGAGATGTTCTCTCTGTTTTAGAAAACATTTTTGGTGAAAACATTACTGATCTATGTGTCTTCACTGAAGATTAGGTGCAAAGGGACTACTTCAGTTGTTTCATAAAGGCGACATTCAGTAAATATTTCTTGATTTAATGAATGGCTTACCAAAGGCATGCTAAAAACCATTCCCCTCTCATGATTTCAGTAATATTTTGTAAAGTTACCTGTGAGGTCATAAGAAATTTCCATGCTTAGAATTTCTCTTCCAGGTTACAGAATTTTAGCAATAAGTATTCTACCTCAATTCAACAGACTGCTGTCATTTACTTGTACTCATTAAATAATAGTTTAGCAGAATATTCATATAACCCCATATAGAGCTTATAATTGAATGAGTAGAATACAAGGCATGTAGGATTTGATAGACAACTAGAACGAAATAGTAAGCACACTACATAATCTTTTCCTGATGTTTTTGCAAAATGCATGGTGCTATGATACTCAAATTCAGGGTCTAATAATACACCAAATATACAACAGTCTTGTCACCATTTATTCCTATCATGTTTATGATAGCTTTAATATTTTTATTATACCACTTTTTTCCCTAAGACTTTCTTAATGCAATGCTGCATTTTCATCTCTGGGGCAAACTAATTTTTAATCAAAGCCTCCCTACAGGATATTGATTATGAAACTTTATACATCTTAGAATTCATGTTATTAATTAGAATAGTCACACATTTCTCAATTTTAATGGTTTTTAGAAGATGTTTTGAAATTGATTTATACAAATTATTTTATTAAAATTATTCCATAAAACTCTAAGGTATTTTCCTTCCATATATAATTCCAAGGAAAAGGAAAATTATGCCATCTAATGGCTAACTGCCTGATTCTTTTATTACTACATTATGTGTTGTTTTACTTTCAGCTATGGAGTTTGCACCATAGGTTACATTCCAAGGCTACATAGAATATGAGAGAATAAACATAATCTTACAATATTCTAAGGAACCTCTTCCAAATGTAGTCTCTGTTATGGCAGCCCTGTTGAAGAGCAGAACTTTCAATCTAAACAGAATAAATAAAGAGCTAAAAACGGTTGTGTCTATAAAAAACTCATTAAGCATATATTACACATTTAAATATAGTAAAGATTAAACTTGCATACTTCTGTAAGTATTATCTTGTAGTCCTAAAGCATGGCCCTAATGTTATGACCAGACCTAAAATTATTCTTATCTTATTAAAATATATTATTTTCACTAATAGCTTTCAAATATATTTTTTATTAAATTCCTTAATTTTTAGGCAAATATAGTTATTCTAGTAGTATATATGTTTAATAGATCAAATAACTACAGTTCAGAGAGATAATGCTTTTCCAGTGGTTACACAACTAGTAAAGGATAAGTCTAAAATTTGAACACCAGACTGTTACTGTCAGGTTTATTTTTCTTTTATTGTGAGCAATTTTTCATCAGTGTTACTTGAAGGCAAATAATATAGCAGATGATTGTATCAGAAATATCGTATTTGGAGTATTGTTTAAAATTTGAATATTTTTAGGTGAGATCAATATTTCTGATGGCTGGAGCAGAGATGAAGGAGAGATGTTCAGACTGTTAGAGGAACAAACAATGTAAACTAACCCATCAATTCAAAGCTTGATGGAATAACACAGAGCCTAATGGGTGTCATATTCCTTGTGTGTAGAATAGTTCATATTCTACTAATGTGTATATGTGTTATTAAATGTTGTTAAATTATTTGTTTATCCTCTAAATATCACAGATTAAGACACATATCTGTGTGCTTCTACAAACGTGTTGGTTATTAGGTACAAAAGATCCAGAACTTCTCTCTAAACAAATCAGGAATATTTTGATGGTATGAGGTACACACTGCAGTCTATAATTCATTTCTCTTAACTTTACTTCAAATAGTCAGATATTTAGCATATCTCAAATTGGAATTTTAAAAATAGGTTTTAGAGTATCATTAAGTGCATTTTACTTTTTAAGTTTTTAAAAATGTTCCTTTTAGCACAAAGAAACATTATTATTTCCTTTAATGGTTCATAATACTTTACTCATTCAAAAAAGCTTTTCAAGAAAGCAAATATAGTTTACATCCCTTGTCAAGTAAACATTAAAAATGGTTTGAAGTATTGTATATTGAGACAAATGTAAATCATAAAATTGTGGGAAATAGTTAAAGTATTAAAATAAGTAAGAATGGCAAAAGTAATCCTAACTTTCAGTTTAAGTTTTGCTGATGTTTTAGGGGGATGTCTGAAAAAAGAAATTTGGTCATCTTAAAGCATTTTAAGAAAAATTTTAGGTTTATTCCTTGAAATATTATAGATTATGTACACCAAATGTTAAAATGTATTGCTGTACTTTGGAGACACACACACACTCACACACACACACACACAAAGAGAGAGAGAGAGAGAGAGAGATTTCTCCAATGGTACATACATTTTGCCTATAAATCCTGCCTAGCATCTTAAGCAGAGAAGAATGAACTGGGGAGTGTGTGGGAGGTATATAATTCATTCTATCACTATATTGAATATATATGATTTATGCTATGACTTAGAAATGCTTATTTGTTATATGTTTATAAAATTGTTTTGTTTTGTTTTGTTTGTTTTTGTTTTTGTTTTGAGACAGTGTCTCTCTCTGTCACCCAGGCTGCAGTGCAGTGGTGCGATCTCGGCTCACTGCAACCTCCACCTCCCGGGTTCAAGCGATTTTCATGTCTCAGCCTCCCGGGTAGCTAGGACTACAGGCACATGCCACCACACCCAGCTAATTTTTGTATTTTTAGTAGAGACGGAGTTTCACCATATTGGTCAGGCTGGTCTTGAACTGCTGACCTCAGTTGATCCACCCGCCTTGGCCTCCCAAAGTGCTGGGATTACAGGTGTGAGCCACCACACTTGGTCTCTAAAATTGTTTTCACATTTGGCCTGTCTAAATTTTTTTTATTGTGGTAAAGTATACAGAACATAAAATTTCCCAATTTTACAATTTTTAATTATACAATTCAGTTGTACTGATTACATTCAACAAGAACAATTTACCTCTAAAACTTCTTCATAACCCCGAACAGAGATTCTATAACCATTAAGCAATGACATGCCTTTCCTCCCTTCTCTCAGCCATCAGTAACCTCTAATCTACTGAGTTTTATAATTTCAATTTTAAACATGCTAGTGAATTTTAGTCCTTGTTACGTCTTTAAATAAGTATAAATCACAGTTTATATATTTACTTCTTCAAAGATCACAACATATTGACACCTTGAGGCATTCACTATTGACTTACATGTTGTACTGACCTGACCCAATAAATTTTTAAACTGATCACAATGCTGAATAAATTTTTTAGAAAGTTGGTATTGATCTTTGACATCTTCCAGCAATATATATGTTAACATTTTTCTGATCTATGACAAGGCCGACAGAAACAAGCAATAATTAAAGGACTCCAGGTTCAATAAATTGTGCTGGGATAATTGGCTAGCCATATGCAGAAGAGTGGAACTGGAACCTTACCTTTCACCATATACAAAAACTAACTCAAGATGGATTAAAAATTTAAATGTAGCAACTCAAACTATAAGAATCCCAGAAGCAAACATACAAAATATCCTTCTCAACACTGGCATTGGCAAAGAATTTTTTTTATTAAATCCCCAAAGCAACCACAACAAAAGCAAAAATTTGTAAGTGATACCTAAAGAGTTTCTGCACACCAAAAGAAACTATCAACAGAGTAAACAGACAACCTACAGAATCAAAGAAAATATTCACAAAATATGCATCTAACCAAGGTCTAATTTCCAAAATGTATAAGAGACATAAATTAATAAGCAAGAAAAAAATTATGAAATGGGCAAAGAACATGAATGGGCACTTTTAAAAAGAAGACACACAAGTGGCCAACAAATGTATGACAAAACATTCCACATCATTAATCGTCAGAGAAACGCAAATCAAAACCACAATGAGATAACTTTTCACACATGTCAGGATGAACATTATTAAAAAGTTAAAAACAACAGATGCTGTCAAGGTTGAGGGGAAAAAGAAATATTTATATACTGTTGGTGGGAACATAAATTAGTTCAGACACCATGGAAAGCAGTGTAGAGATTTTCAAAAGAGCTTAACACAGAGCTGTCATTCAACTAAACGCTCCCATTACTGGGCATATACCCAAAGGAAAATAAATCATCTACCAAAAAGACACATGAACTCTTATGTTCACTGTTGTGCTAGCCACAATAGCCACAGATATGGAATCAACCTAGGTGTCCATTAATGGTAGATTAGATAAAGAAAGTGTGGTACATATGATGTAGATAAAGAAAGAGTGGTACACATGATGGCAACAGTGGTCTGTCTGGAGCGGCCATGAGAAAATGTTGGCTGCACTATAGGAGGCACAGCTGGGGTTACATGCTCCACAGGGCGAGCAAGAGCTGGAAAAGGTGGGAGCCCCGCGCCCTACAGAGTTAGCGGGGCAGGAGCCCCAGGGTCCCAGGTGTAGCTGCAGCCATCCAACTTTGGCTGTGGACCCAGGCATCCCTGCACTCTTGGGGATCTGGGAAGCCCCTGCCCCCACAGGCTCAGAAGTGCCCGTTCCTGTTGTCTGGCCTCTCCTCACACCCAGCATCCACTCCAGTGTGGTGCAAAGTTGTGGCCAAGCCCAGGCATTATTGCAAACCAGCCAGGTGTGCATGCACTTGGAGCTGTGCTGACATGCCAGCCCCTGCCACCTCAGCCACCTCCAGACTTTAGGTGCTGATGAGCATGGGAGGGAGGCCATCAGAGGCTGAGGGCAGCTTAACACAGGCCTGCAGGCACCCCTCAGCATGAACAGCCTGGGCGCTATGGACAGGATGTTGATGGTGGAGGGTAGACAGGTTCCTAGGCTGAAATGGACAGCTCCTGGTGAAACTACCTTTAAGCCATGGAATGCCTGAAGCCTGGGGGCCTGAAGTGGGTAGACTATTTCAGGTAGAGTCTGTGGCCCAGAGTGAAAACATGTAGTGCTTTCTCCTGACCCACCTATGTACACCCATGGATTGATCAGCATGTACTTCCTCCCTTCTGAACCTATAGAAACCCCAGACTCACACAGATGTTGGGACGTCCTGCCTGTGGAAAGAGGCTATCCACTTTGAGTCTCCAGAGAGCTGTTCTGTCACTCAATAAAGCTCCTCTCCGCCTTGCTCATGTTCCAATTGTCCGCATACCTCATTTTTCCTAGAAGTGGGCCAAGAACTCCAGACCCTACAAAAGGGGGAACTGAAAGAGCTGTAACACAAACAGGGCTGAGACATGCCCCCACCCTCTGCTTGCCACATGGAAGATAATAAGGAGAGAAGAGCCGAGGCCCTTTGGGGAGCCTAGACCTAAGGAATCGCTGAGCCACTGCTGTGACACTCTCTTTGGGGCTCTACAGTTCCTGGCATCTTCAAGTTTCCGGGTGCCACTGCACTCCCCTCATCTAGACATGGGGGCCTGCAGCAAAAGCCACACGTGGTACATCTGGTCCAGCTACAGCCTCACACGAAGCCAGCACCTGTGCTAGCGCCTGGAGCTGCCTACCCTGCATAGCAGCCAGCATGCCTGGCTGTACAGTGACTAGACCTCATGCTCACTCACCCCCACACCCCTCACCACTACATGCATTTGGGCTTATCATTTATTTGATCTGCAAGATTAAGAATATGTTGCATAAGTAGGAAATATGAAAGCACTATAATCTCAAATGTAAAATGTTGCCGAATAACTTCAGTTTAAAGTTGTCCCTCACACAACTAAATTAATAATCATGAAATGAAACAAACAATAATGTGGGTTTAAAAAGTAGACATTGAATTGTTCATTGTATTGAGTTCCACAAACCTAGCACACAACACCTGCAACACAGAGACATAATATGATGCCAAAGGAAATTAGATAAAATAGATACTGCAATTCAAATAAAATACATGCTGCAGTTCAAATAAGAAAAACAAAAACTAAACTGCTGTTTTTATTTTATTCTATTTTTTGAGACTGGGTCTCACTCTGTTTTATTTTATTTTTTGAGACAGGGTCTTACTCTAGCATGGAGTTCAGAGGCACAACCACAGCTCACTGCAGCCTTGACTTTGTCAACCCAGGTGATTCTCCCACCTCAGCCTCCAGAGTAGCTGATACTACAGGGGTGCACCACCATGCTGGGTTAATTTTTGTATTTTTTTGTAGAGACCTAGTTTTATCATGTATCCCAGGCTGGTCTTGAACTCCTGGGCTCAAGCAATCCACCCACCTCAGCATTCCAAAGTTTAATTACATTAATCTAACTTGCCGGGGGTGGAAACTCATGAGAAAATGCTTCAATAAGAGTAAACGCCACAAAATTCAGATTGATTTGCATATAGAATGATAGAGTTAAATAGTTCATTTTGTTTTTCCCATCTGTAAAATCACTGTACTACAATTGCCTATGTACAATCTGTTATTTTAATGAAGGAGTATGCAGTGCCACAAGGGTTGGAGACATCATCTGCATCTCAAAAGACATCTTCCACCATATGAATTAAGTCTCAAGCAAAACAAGTCACAAAAAAATCAAATGTAGCTAATTCTACCCATGTCAAGGGCTGATGGTGTAACTGGAAGTACTCCAAATTAACATCCACGTAAAACGATTACTAAAATATAAATAATTAGAATATACTACTTAAAGTTTAAATACATATTATCAATACTCAAGCATAATGTCATGGAGTCCTTGGGGTGTCACTTCACCAGCTGGAAACCTCTTTGGCCGTTGGTGCCTTCTGTCTGGGCACTGCTCACACCCTCTCGGCTTGTTCAGCCCACCTCATCTGGTAGGGCCCACCCCTTTCAACACAGGAACGTGTCTGCCTCCTGCCATCAACACTCCACCCGCAGCACCCAGGCTGTTCATGCCATAAGCTGCAGCAGGAGCATGCGAAGACTCAGCCGTCACTGGTCTCCCTCCCTGAGCTTGTTGGTGCCCAAAGTTTCAGAGGGGGCTGAGACGGCAGGGGCGCTGTTGTGTCAGTGCTGCCCTAAGCATGCACACATCCGGCTGGGTCACAACAGCAATCAGGCTTGGATTCAAATTTGCTCCGAAATTGGATCAGGTGCCAGGAGTGAGTAGAGGCAAGGGAGCGAGAGCAGGCATTGTGGAGCCTGTGAGGGCACCGAGGGGCTTCCTGAGAGCACGGGGATGCCTGGGTCCAGAGCCACATCTGGGCAACTGTACTTGTGCTGGGGAGCATGGGGCTCCTGCTCCTTTAATTCACTAGGAGGCGGGACTTCTTCCTGTTCCTGGTCCCTGCCAGCTACACAGAGTGCGCAGTCCAGGCAGCACCTCCCCTGCTGAAGCTGGCATCCCTGCAGTGGCTGCTCCAGACAGACTGCAGATGCCATCAGTAAGAGTAGCAATTACTTAGAACTTAAACCAATAAATGATAATTGGAGGAGTTTGTTATTGACATTGTTCACAATTCCTGTCATATGGTTATATTAAAACTCAGACCTGTTTTTAGTTGCTATATTATTATTTTTAAATTCTCTGTAGACTATGCACTTCCCATAGATCCACCCATAGTATGCTACTTTTACACAAGAATAATGTCACTTTGATATCAGCTCTTTCTGGTTAGGCAGAAATTAATTCAAAGTCCTAGCATCATTGGGGTTGTCTTTTTTGTTTGGTAACATAAGAATTTTTAAATATTTTTCTCACACTCTGCTTTTAGTGGGATTTGTGTGTGTGCGTGTGTGTGTGTGTGTGTGTGGCACATGTAGGCTCTTGAAGTCTCTCCTTGTCATGGGATCCTCAGGGTGTCACTTTTCCAGCTGGCAACCTCTGTGGCCAGTGGTGCCTTTGCCTGAGTTTTGCTTGGGCCTGCTGGGCTCATTCCACCCACTCAGCCAGGCAGGCTGCATTCGGGCTTGTGCTACTGGCCTGGATCTTGCACCTTCCAAGGGCAAGCCAGGAACATAGCAGCAAGGGGTGTGTGAGTGAGTGAGCGAGCATGGGGTCCAGCCAGGCATGCTGGCTGTCATGGGGTGGTCAGCTCCAGGTGCCAGCACAGGTGCAGGCTCCCTGTGAGGCTGCAGCTGGACCAGGCACACTGCAAGCAGCTTCCACTGCTGAAACAGTGATGCTTGGTTGCTTGTAGATGCCAGCAACTGCAGAGCCCCGAAGTGGTGATCACAGCCCTGGCTTAGGGAGCTCCTAGGTCTAAGCTCCCTGAAGAACCACAGCTCTTCTATCCTTCTCTGCTCCTGCAACATGGCAAGCAAGGAACATGTTTCAGCCCTGTTCATGTTACAGTTCTTTCTGCCCTGTCGTTCAGTGAGTCCCAAGTTATTATCCCACATCCAGGAAGAATGAGGTATGTGGACAAGTAAAGGGTGAGCAAGACGAAGAGGTGTTTTATTGAGTGACAATACAGCTCAGAGGTGACCTGCAGGTGTTAACTCCTTTCCACAGGAACATCATTCTGATGATTGTCCAGCTCCCAGCAGAGGAGAGATGCACAGTCTTTTCTGCAGGCAGGTGGCTCTTTTCCATGGGAAGGTTGTCCCAGTGTCTGTTCAGATCTCAGCAGTGAGGAGACCCATAGTGGGTAGCTCTTCTCCACAGGCAGGTCATCCCATCTGTTCAGCAATCAGCAGAGAGAACATGCACAGTGGGTAGTTCCTCTCCACAAGCAAGTCCTCCCGACATCTGTTCAGCTCTCAGCAGAGAGGAGACCCACAGTGGGTAGCTCTTCTCTGCAAGTAGGTCATCCCATCTGTTCAGCTCTTGGCAGAGAGAAGACCCACAGTCGGTAGTTCCTCTCCAAAGGAAGGTCCTCCCAACGTCTGTTCAGCTCTCAGCAGACAGGAGACCCAAAGTGGGTAGCTCCTCTCCAAAGGCAGGTCTTCAGGTCATCTCCCCAAGCTTGGCTGAGTCTGGAGCTTTTATGGGCTTCAGAGGTGAAAAAGTGTATGCTGATTGGTCCATGAGTGGCCATGGGTGGGCCCAAAAAAAGCACCATAAGTTCTTACTCTGGGCCTGGGAACTGGCAGCCCAGCTCCTGGCCTAGAGGTTTCATTGTGAACCCATCCCTTTCTGCCTAGGAGCCCATCTGCTCCCTGTTGCCATTAACCTGCCATCCACAGTGCCCATGGAGCCCAGACTGTTTTTGCCAAGGGCTGCCTGCTAACCCATGACAAGCCAACCTTAGCCCCTTCTCTACCTTCCTCCCATGCTCATCAGGGCCCAAATTCTAGAGGGTGCTGAGAAAATAGGGAGCTGTCATGTCAGCACTGCCCCAAGTGAGTGCACACCAAGCCAGGCTGCAACAGTGCCCAGGCTTGGCCTCAACTTTGCTCTGAAATCAGAGCAGGCCTAAGGAGTGGGGAGAAGCCAGATAGTGGGAGTAGACACTTCCAAGCCTGTGGAGGCAGAGGTTTCCTGAGCCCCCAGGAGTGCAGAGATGTCCAGGTCCACAGTAGTGGCTGGGTAGTAGCAGCTGCACCAGGGAGGGTGGGGCTCTTGCCCCACCAACTCAGAAGGGATGAGGCTCCACCTGTCCCCAGCTCTCTCCAGCTCCATGGAGCATACATCCCTGACCATGTGTCCCCACTACAGCTGGCATCTTTGCAGCAGCTGCTACAAATGTGTCCCTGCTGTCATCTCAATGACCCATCTACCTTAACTATTAGTTACTTTTGTATTTTGTGCTATTTTATCTTTGGATTATGAAAACATCATCTGCATCTTCCACCTAACCCGGTGATCTGTAGCATCCTCCTCTAAGTAAATACATTTCACCTAATTTATTTTTTGTCTCAATCTACATTCAATATCTTAATCCACATTCTATTCTGTGAGATTCATTAATTGCCAATTAACAGTACAAATTTCTACTATGGAATTCTACTACTTTATATTGTCACTAGACATGTTTCTTTTAATTATGTTTTTATTATTATATTAAAGTCAGATATTTTATAACCAAGTCTCACTATATATTTGTAATAATACGTATGGTTTGTTTCCATATTTTAAATGTATTTTGTGTTTATCATATCTCTGTATGTTGATATTTGAATCTGTAAGAATACATTAGGATACTCTTTCTGTCTGCGTTCTCCTGAATGTCACCAAGATCTCCCTCAACTATTTCCATCCTATTTCTCCTCAGTATATGCATTTTGGTATGTCTATAGCATTCAGCACCCATTAGTTCATGTTAATATTGTGTTCATTGTTTTTCTTGATAACACATTTATCCTTGGCTTGTGAGGTGAGCTATACTTAGGTAGAAGATTATTATTTGGTAATTGTAGGCTTCAATCAAGAAAAGCAATGCAAATGCTTCTCTCCAGCATCATCTTGTATCTCTGTTGACTATTCATTTCTTTCAATCTGTCCCCATATCAGGACATTTAGCTTGAAAAAGTCAGGCATGTGTTCCTTGTTCTCTTATATCTTTTGAGTACATTTAAATATTGCAAAGTTGCTACAGTGACTTTAGAGCAGGAAGCATTTCTAAGTTAATCAGAAAAAGTGGATAGTAGGAAATGGACTTGATATAAAAAGAAGCATGATAATAGAGAAAATCATTCCAATATTAAACTTAATTCAGTTTTGAATATCAATACTGGAAATACCAGTGTAGCACACTGTCTGGTTTTCAGAATGCCTGCAATAAAAAAATCACTCACATGATTAGCTGATTACTTCAAACTTATATTAAACCACATAAAAGTCTTCTTAAGTATTATATAACCACTTATTCTGTTTTAACGAAATAATGCTCTAGAAGGTTATAAATCCATACATCTACAAAGTATATGGATATATATTAAAACAACAGTGAAAATTAGTCAAATCTGTGGTTAAATTAATTCACTAACTAATTGATTATTACTGTGCTCATGATCTTTTAAAAAATAAATATCCAGATCTTCAGACCTTCTAAGATGTTAAAAAGAAATATGCTGGGTTAAAAACAGTGGGTATGATATTCCGATTGTGTAAATTATTTGACATTACAGCCTCGACTAACTCACTAGATTGTAAACTCACACAAGCCTGTGGTGGGAATGAATTCCAATAGAAACAGGATAAAAAATTATATAATTTTAAAGCTGAGTTTATCAGTATAATAGCAATAAATATAGAATTTAAAGAGAGCTCAAAGTTGAGGAAGGCATTTCTCCCACTGCAATGTGCTTTCTTTTAAATCATTTTAAACATTATTTTAGTAATATAACTGATATTACTTACAACAGTGATTTTGTTCTTAAAGAATAATAACTGTTACTTAAAATGTATAGACAAAGATTTGGGGTTATATTCTGAACTTTTAATACCTCGATGTTATAAATTATATGAGTCATTAGATCAATTTATGCCCTCAATATAACCAGTTGGAATTTATATTTTTTCTATTTGTCTAGTTTTGAGTATGCTCAGGATTATTGACATTGCAGATGATTTTCAGGATGTGTTCTATCCCGGATGACCATGTACTGTCTACACCACTCATGGTAATCTCATTTCTCTTCCCAAGGATTGATCAATTGACCCAATTCTGAACAAGGAAATAGAGACAGTGAGTCAGCCATAAACAGGAGGAAATATATCTCTTTATCCTCTAGATATTACTATATGGCCTGGATTTGACTACAACAATCAACATCAAGAATGACAACCTAGAAAAAAATTGTGTTGTTGATTTTATCTCTTGAATCAACTACCTGAAACCCTTCTAAACCCTCAGATTTCTGTTACGTGTGATGATAAATCCTGAAAAGTTTAAGCACATTGATTCTGTGTTTCTATTATTTGTAGATGAAATAATCAGAACAAATATATCTGATAGTAATAGGGAAAAAATAATTTTTTTTTTCTTTTTTGTTCTACTGTTTTAGTACAATGTTCTTGAAAAGTTTAATGTCTTTTACTCCAAATATTATAGATTTACCTGATCCTGAATAATACTTTCAAACAAAATGAAGAGTAAGGTTAAATAAATATTTGTTAATAAAATGTATTTATTGTTGAACCTATTGAAATTTATATTTTTAGTAGAAGTAGACAGTTAACAGTTTTTTTTTTTTTTTAATGTAAGATGTACTGAACACAGAAGGGTTGCCTCTCCACTTCAGAAGTCTAAAAGGTCACAGAACACTACAGTGTGGTCCCGTAAAGTTCAAGATACTATTGATCTTCTGGAGCATTCTGAGTGCAGATTAACCAGTAAACTATGGTCATATTAAAATATAGCTGGCATTTTTATTGATAGATTAGAGAATATAATGCCACAAACAGCTTTCAGAAAAACATCATATTTATACTGTTGTCTATGGAATCTCACAAAAATACTCATATTGTATATGATATTGTATTGTAAATTATTAACATATAATACAAAATTATTTTATTTTAATAATCTCTTCATCAATTTGTACACTCTTTGTAACTTAGATTCAATTATCAACCTAATGTAATATTGTAAATTAAAATATATTTGCAGCCTTGATAATACGTTAAACTATTTTTTACAAATATTCACACAAAATCAAGAATAGAGTGTGTGTATGTGTGTGTGAGTGTGTGTGATTGATGTTTTTTAAATATTTTCAAACATATTTCTAATGTTTGACCTTTAAGATTTGGAAAAAAAAGTGAAGCAAGATATCTATATCCTAACTAAGCAATTCATATATTCACTGTAGAATATTTAATATAACAATAAACTTTACTTGTCATATTTTCCTCAGCACATTTTCATTAAAATGGAATTCCCACTCAATCTCAGGGGATAGAATTATATCAGGTTTACTTAATAAGCTAAATTCTTTATGAGAAATCATTATAATAGCTATGGCCAACATCATTTGGTTACTTTCACATAAATGTGAAAATAATTCTGTAAGTAATGTGAGTAGAAGTCATAAATATACATATTATCACTCTTTGTGGTATTTTAATTACTGAGTTACTGAATTTTTTTATAAATGTTCTTAATGTTTTGATAACCAAACCAGAAAATAAACAATTGAGCTTAGTACATACATTAAAATGTATATAAGCTTATCTTGTTCAATAATAATATATTTTTTCTGTGTTCACTATTGTGGAAAGTATTTCATCCAATGAAAAAAGAAATGACAGGAATAATAGGGGCAGAATACAGATGCTGAAAACAAGGTACTATGTTGGAGATCTGATTTTTTTCACTCACTATGTGAAACCATCAGAAGATTATTAAATATTTCTGTGTCTCACTTACTTCTTCCACAAAATGAAAATTTAAAAAGAATCTATCTAATAGGGTTATTGTGAGAATTCAGTGAGTTAAAGAAATAAAAAATAGTCCCAGTAGTATCTGGCACATAGTAAGGTTCAAACATTTTTAGATTTTATACATAACAAAACAATGTAGGCATCTCAGGTTTTGCTCTACATGCTGTGATTTAACTTACCATTTATTTAAAAAGAATTATCAAACATATGCAAGAAGATTAAAGAAAATGTATCATTGTAATATGTAATAATGCTAGGGTTTGATTCACATGATTTTGTAAAAAACAAAACTACACAAAAGTAAGTCAAATTTATTGCTTTATATTGTGGAGATATGAAAATAACACCAGTAGTTGTAAAAATAGTATTTTAAGATAGCCGTAATAGGATTAGTAATAACAATAATATAAAAAAATTCAATGCTTTCAATATGCATGCATGTTTCTAATATATATGTGTGCATGAACATATGTCTCTTTGTGTGAATACACATAGGTAGGTATACACATGCATCTACATCTATGTATACATTCATAAATAGACAAAAACACTCATACACACACAGTACATACTTACATAGATACATACATCCATGTATTTATGTGCATATACAGCCATGTTCACACATATACATATATACATAATGAAGGCATATATAAGATTTAACAGATTAATGTATGACTTTATCTGGTGTGTAGGTATGGACCACTGACATTATTTTATGTTCATGAATTAACAAGTAAACTTTAGGAAGACATTTATAAGACTATTTCTTTTTTTTTTTTTTTTTTAGACGGAGTCTCGCTCAATCGCCCCAGCTAGAGTAACGTTGCCCGAATTTCACTTACCGCAAAGTCCCCCCCCCGGGGTTCCCGC